>NC_089219.1:73229769-73529769 GCF_963924675.1 Phocoena phocoena | reverse complement strand
GAAAAGGGAACCCTCTTACACTGTTGCTGGGAATGTAAATTGATACAGCCACTATGCAGAACAGTGTGGAGGTTACTTAGAAAACTAAAAATAGAACTACCATATGACCCAGCAATCCCACTACTGGGCATATACCCTGAGAAAACCATAATTCAAAAAGGGGCATGTACCACAATGTTCATTGCAGCTCTATTTGCAATAGCCAGTACATGGAAGCAACCTAAGTGTCCATCAACAGATAAATGGATAAAGAAGATGTGGCACATATATACAATGGAATATTACTCAGCCATAAAAAGAAACGAAATTGAGTTATTTGTAGTGAGGTGGATGGACCTAGAGACTGTCATACAGAGTGAAGTAAGTCAGAAAGAGAAAAACAAACACCGTATGCTAACATATATATATGGAATCTAAAAAAAAAATAATAAAAAACGGTTCTGAAGAACCTAGGGGCAGGACAGGTATAAAGATGCAGACATAGAGAATGGACTTGAAGACACGGGGAAGGGGAAGGTTAAGCTGGGATGAAGTGAGAGAGTGGCAAGGACATATATACACCACCAAATATAAAATAGATAGCTAGTGGGAAGGAGCTACATAGCACAGGGAAATCAGCTTGGTGTTTTGTGACCACTTAGAGGGGTGAGATAGGGAGGATGGGAGGGAGGTGCAAGAGGGAGGAGATATGGGGATATATGTATATGTATAGCTGATTCACTTTGTTATACAGCAGAAACTAAAACACCATTGTAAAGCAATTATACTCCAATAAAGATGTTTAAAAAAAAACCAAACAGGGCTTCCCTGGTGGCGCAGTGGTTGAGAGCCTGCTTGCTAATGCAGGGGACACGGGTTCGAGCCCTGGTCTGGGAAGATCCCACATGCCACAGAGCGACTGGGCCCATGAGCCACAACTACTGAACCTGCGCGTCTGGAGCCTGTGCTCCACAAGAGAGGCCGTGACAGTGAGAGGCCCGCACACCGCGATGAAGAGTGGCCCCCTCTTGCCACAACTAGAGAAAGCCCTTGCACAGAAACGAAGACCCAACACAGCAAAACTAAATAAATTAATTAATAAACTCCTACCCCCAACATCTAAAGAAAAAAAAAGATCCAAAAAAAAAAAAAACCTCCTAATACTTAGTTTAATTTACAATCAAATTATTGTCACAAATATCACAGGATTATATTGCAGAGAAGTTTTGATGAACTTAAGTACTTTTTAACTCATGTTGTGGTTTTTACTGTTGCTGCTTTTGTGTGTGTGTGTTTTGCATGTAGTGTATTATATAGGATTATTTCATATAGAAGTTTAGGCACAAAGTTGTGCTTTTCTTATGTACTAGAGCAAAAGTCAATTCATGTGTAGAGTTTTAAAGCTCTTTGTAAAAAATGCATTTTTGGACAAATTTAGTTGGGTTTTGTTTTTCACTGACTTTTGCTAATTTTCCATCCCCTGTTTCCTAATCATTGGTTTCCACTTTATATTATAATTTTCTGTACCATCTCTGTCGTGTCTTTCCACCTTCTAGCCATCTTCAGGTTTGATCTTGGTGATCAACTATGTTTTACAGATTATGGAATTCATCTTTGTTTATTTGTTGATTTAAATGACAGACTTTGTATATCCCCCCAATCTATTTTTAATTATGCTGGACATGATTTCCTGCAGAATAGCTGACAAACACATCCACATTAAAGTATAAGCTTTATTTAAGGTGAAATGTTAATATTAATACGAGGACTTGGACTTCTATCAGCCTTTTCTTGATGGACAATTGCTTGAGCTGTTCTTATGTCACATAATTAAGCCCGTCATCTGATATTTATTACCCTATTTATGCTGTTAAGTAGCCATATTCTCTTGGTTGCAATTTGGACATAGCACTAAGATGACCCAAAACCCCAAAGCAGCCAAGTGCTTCCATCTTTTGTTATTGGGGGTGGTGATTAAGGGCATGCAGTTTCAAGTGGGCACTTGAGGGAAGTGCCACATAGTGTCAGAAAGAATGATATTTCCCCCATGAAGAAAGATTCCCACAGAGAGTTTAATTGTACTTCGTGGTGGAAGAGTTAAATAACCCATACCTTACAGGAGATATCATCCCATTGCAGACATCTTTGGTAAGTCAGTGTTGAACCTCAGCGAGTGGCAGTGATTGATCTGCCCTGGGTGCAGAACAGGAGGGAATTTAACAGTAATAAGACTCACTGAAAGTAGATTGGTTTTTATTATAACCACATGCTAGAAATTCTAGATAGTCATTAACAAAATACTTCTCTCTCAAAAAAAAATGTTTGTTGGCTTAAGTTCTAAACAATTACAATGATGAATTTGAATAATATATATGTAAGCTTCAAATTAACACATCTCTGTTGTGTGGCCTGTAATAAACACTGTTTTCTATGTGGAAGTTAATTTGGAGAACTCCCAGTGATACAGCTGGTTCCCCAACACATATGGACTCAGCTATAAGCGTTTGTTTTGAGAAGTTGGTTAAGGATTCGACTGTTCAGGGACTATTTGTGTCTTAAATTCCTAGGGCACTACATGTTCCTGTGTTTTAAGCAGTAGATTTGAGATAAATGGTCATAAAGCGTTTGTAAAAAAGGAAAACTAGAACTTGAGTTACTTCAATTCTATCATCCTATGTGACCATTTGGATTTTAAATTAGTGTTTGAAATATAAAACGTGAACTACAAATTTCTTCACTGGAAGTGCAAATTGTTCGTATGTGAAATATTTTACTGCAATTGAATAATAGCTTTAAAATTCAACTTAATGTCTTTTTATATCGTTTTAAAACTAAAGAAGAAATAAAAAATACAATGTTACATTGGTGCTAAATTATACTTTTTGTAGATGTTTCAGTTTTATTAAAATCTACTTAGTAATTAGGAACAGTTACCTACATAATTTATATATATATGATTTTCAATAAAAGAAAAGTTTGCCTGCAATTCTTTTCTGTTCATCATTATTATTTGTTTCATTTCTTAATTATTTCTGATAATAATTTTGTCATAGAGAGGAGGGTGTGTTAAAAATGATTTGCTCTGAGTGTCACAGGCTAGAGTTGCCACTAGGTGAAGCATTTCTCTTAATGGAATGGAGATATACATTTTTGTCATTATGAAGTATGCTCCGATGGAAGATTTAGAATCAGGTTGCTAAAGATTTTTGGTGGAGAGATGCCCCAGAAGAATAGATTACTTGTGTTTGGAAAACTAAATAGTGGAGATTCATTGGCAGCACAGTTGTTTTAATCTGCTGGGGACAGAGGACAGTGAGTTTTATGTCTTGAACATACTCCCAGAGGCTGAAGGCTAAAACGAGAGACAGGCTTTGGCATAATAGAGATCTGTGTTTGAGTCTAAGTCCTATCTCTTCCAAGCTGTGTCATTTTGAGCAAATTACTTTCTTTAAGCTTCAGTTTTCTCATCTGTCAACATGTAAATAAAACATATCTATCTCAGAGGATCATGAGAATTAAATGTTGTAAAAGTGGAAGTATAAGTGATGCTCAAGCCATAGGAAGTGCCCAATGAATGTGTTTCCTGTTCCTCTACTTCTTTAAATTCTCAGTTCTTTGCATACATTTTCATTAGATAGATACTTTCTTATATTTTGTGCTGATTTTTTTAAGCACCAAGGAGGTCCATTGAACATTTGCTAATAAGCTGTGCTATGTGACATTAGTTTCTTGATGTCTTTGTTAAAGTTTCCACAAATTATTTATTGACTGACTTAGAGATAAAATGAATGAGAATCATCAACTTTTACTTTATTAAACATGTATGTATCTTTCAATTATAAATGAGATCTTTCAGCTTCAAGATTGGAGGCCTGGGCAAGGCATGGAGAGTGCAGAGTGCAGGGGTGGGTGGTGAGTGGGCATTAAACGTAAATTGATCTATTGTAACAATTTTATATCTCTCTCTTCCCAGGGAAGATTTGTATCAGTGGCCCCGAAGCAGAGAGCTCAGTATCCCATTACCAGCCAATGAGTCATTCAGTCTCCCACAGATCCAAATAAAAGTTTCACAGAATACACTATGGCATGCCTTTCAAAATATATGAAGGCCATAAAATATATCATTTATTTTACCATATGAACTGACTCTGCCCCTTTTTTACCATTTGGGATAGCAATCTCACCATGTGTTTTTGGCTCTTAAGTTATCATCAGATATATTGGAGTTCTCTGAGCTTTTCCATTCTTAGTCCCCACGGTCTTTTCAGGAGTTTTATAACTTGGTTGTAAAAATTCACTCTAAACTAAAACTTGGCAAACAGTATATTAATCTGGGAAGTTAATTTCTTTTATAAAGTCTAGAATCTGTTTAGCCCCTCTTTTGAGTTTTCAGAGACCTTGGAAAAATAAAGTGAGCAATTAAAGTATTTTTGTGTCTTAAAAAAATGTAATTACATTTTTCTAAAATCCCCCAACCCTATTTTTACAGGTGAATAGCTTATATTTTGGACTGAGTTCTGATATATTTTGAAACAGATTTTTTTTTTTTTGCATGGTGAAATAGAGTAATTAAAAAAGGAACTAGGCTGAGCTTACCCATTACATCACTGGAATAATAAAGTATATTTAGAGAGTGGTGCTTGCCTAATTTACAAAAAAGTGTAAGATGTTAATATCATTGGATGTTCACCAATGTAGGAATAAATCTGTGGGAAGTATCACTTAAAATATGCAATGTGTCCTCAGTCTTGCAAGAATTGCTATGTTTGCAGTTGATTCATTGGGCTTTGGGAATGACTTTGCCATCAGATATTGCCAGGAAGTGTGAATTCAACTTTCATGTTCTTTTGGTGCCAGCGAATGCTGTCACCGCCTCTTGCCTCTTACCAGGCTAAAGTTCCGGATGAACTGTCCAGACAAGGTGATGGACCACATGGAACTTACACTAACTACCTTCTCACCACAGAGACAGGCCCCAGGACAAAAGAAGCTCAACAAAGACAAAGGACAACACAAAGGAGCATTTACAATGAGGCTTTGCCAGCTTTAAAATACTTTCAGGTATATTTTACTGAGGAAATGCAGAAGAGAATTAAATCATCGTCTCTGGAGTTGGACAGCCCTGATGGTCACTAGCTGTGTGGCCTTGGGGAAGCTATTTAATCTTTTCCATTTTCAATTCAATTATTCCTTAAAGTAGAAAAAATAACAGTACATATTTCTTAGAGTTATACTGAGGCTTAAAATATGTAAATACATGTAATGTAATTAACAGAATGATTAGCAAGAAGTAATGATTCAATATTAGTTTTTGTTATTGTTAATGCTATTCAATTATTTGGTTAACTTTATGAGGTAGATTGCATTATTATTATGTCTACCATTTTACAGATGAGAAAAAATTTGGTTCAAAATGGGTTTTACCTTATACAAGATCACACAACTACTAAGTATGCTTAGTTTGATCTCAAACCTAGGTTTCCTGATGATAAATCTAGTGCATTTTTTCCTGGTAACCATAGTGCATATTTAAGGAACACTGTTTCTTATTCAAAATGTTGGATAAGGACTTCCCTCGTGGCGCAGTGGTTGAGAGTCCGCCTGCCGATGCAGGGGACACAGGTTCATGCCCCGGTCCGGGAAGATCCCACATGCCGCGGAGCGGCTGGGACCGTGAGCCATGGCCGCTGAGCCTGCGCGTCTGGAGCCTGTGCTCCGCAGCAGGAGAGGCCACAACATTGAGAGGCCCGTGTACCGAAAAAAAAAAAAAAAAAAAAAGGTGGAAAAGTAGCTGTTTCATAGAGAACATAACCATTTTTTCATATTGAAAAGTTAAATTTTTTTTTTGTTATTTTCTTTTTTTTTTTTTTTTGCGTTACGCGGGCCTCTCAATGCTGTGGCCTCTCCCGCCGCGGAGCACAGGCTCCGGACGCGCAGGCCCAGCGGCCATGGCTCACGGGCCCAGCCGCTCCGCGGCATGTGGGATCTTCCCGGACCGGGGCACGAACCCGCGTCCCCTGCATTGGCAGGCGGACTCTCAACCACTGCGCCACCAGGGAAGCCCGAAAAGTTAAATTTTTAAAAAATTTATTGAAGTATGGTTGATTTACAATGTTCTGTTAACTTCTACTGTACAGTAAAGTGACTGAGTTATACGTATATATATTCTTTTTCATATTCTTTTCTATTATGGTTTATCACAAGATATTGAATATAGTTACCTGTGCTATACAGAAGGACCTTGTTGTTTATCCATCCTATATATAATAATTTGCATGTGCTAATCCCAAACTCCCAATTCATCTCTCCTCTAACCCCCTTTCCCCTTGGCAACTACAAGTCTGTTCTCTATATCTGTGAGTCTGTTTTGTTTCGTACATCTGTTCATTTGTGTCATATTTTAGATTCCACATGTAAGTGATATCATATGGTATTTGTCTTTCTCTGTCTGCCTTACTTCACTTAGTTTGATAATATCTAGGTCTATCCATGTTGCTGCAAATGGTGTCATTTCATTCTTTTTAATAGCTGAGTGATATTCCATTTATATAGATATAGATATAGATGCCACATCTTAAAAGTTAGTTAAAAAATTTAATGCACAGGTATCAATGTATTTAGCGAGTAGAGTTTCAAGGTCCCTAAAGTTTTTTTCTTTTTAATAATGTACATTAACCATGTAAGAAAAATGTATGTAATGCATTCAATGTATCTGTGATAGCCTGTTATGTTAATAGCATAAGGAGTTCCCAGTGGACTAGCATGGTTTAGAATAAAGTTGCCATAACAGTTTAATAGTTTATTGATTTTATGTACATGGAATTCACTTGGTACTGTAGGTCTTGTTTTGCACACAATGGTCATGAGGGCCACTGCATACAGCTGGTAACATCTGCACATTTGAGTAGGGCAGTACTTGAGGAGGAAGGAGAGACAGGGAAGGTTTTTACTTTTAGTATGAAGTTAGTCTGGACTTGTTTCAAACAAAGGAGGAATGGGGATCGGTTCATCAGATCAATGACAGATGTGGTGGATGGAGTCACGCATCCAGATTCATCTCTGGGACTGAGCACCCATTCCCCAGGTACCAGTACCTCTTTCTGGTGATAGAGAGTTCCTCTCCCTGCAATGGCTCTTAGCTGAAAGGAATTGCTTTGCCCAAGGCGTTTCCCCATTCCTGGAAGTAGTCTCTGTCCAATGACTTGTTAATGGAAAGGTCTTAAAGGCTTGGTCCTTTTCCTCCAGTTCAAGATAACTTGGATGTGCCATCCATCTTCAGGGTTCCTGTAGGATTGGCTGATGCCCCTGGTGCAAAAGCAACACAGTTCATTTTCTCCCTCTGCTCAGCCAATCCTATGCCCCTCATTTGCTTACAAGTGCTGTTCTATAGTGTTCTCCCAATAAACCTCCAGCCTGCCTATCTCCAGCTGAGAGTCTGTTTCCTGGGAATTCCAACCTATAGTTGTAGCCATACACAAAATACCTGAGGAGGTTTATCAGAAGCCCCAAGGAAAAGAAGAAACTTTACGGTTGCAGAGGACGTGAGAGGCAGATTTGCAGAAAAGGCAATGAGAATCGATGCATTTGTGTGGATGCTAAGGTGTGTCATTTAGAGAGGCAGAAAATTTTTTTTAAAAACTGGAGGAGATGGATCAGAGGGGCTGAGACTGTATTACCACATTATTTGGTTATATGATCATCATAGATGGGTGAGATAATGTGGGATAAGTCTTTATAAGATAATCAATGTGTTCCTTATATGACAGCTTGGCAAACGTAGAATTAGAGGTCAGACAGCTATAGGGATGGGTCTTCAAGATGGTCTCACAAGTGTCTATAGCAATGATGTCCAGATGGGCAATGTGAACTATGCATGAGGTGTGGCAACCAGTGAAACTCTCCTCTGGAACAGCAGGCAAGGCCCAGACTGTAGTGATGGACAGAGATACCGGGCACAGTCTTGAGGATAAATTTTGATCTTACATAGGGCTGTGTTAGGGGGCATTTGGGAAGGGGTAGAAGGAACATGGGAGGCTATCAGAGTCTTAGAATAATGAGGTAAGGGACCCAAAGAAATACTGAGGAACTATGAATAGGGTAGGGATCCAGATGCAGAAATTCGAGCATAATTAAGTCCAATGTCTGGCAAATTCAGCAAGAATGACTGGTCCCTGAGTCAGAGCTATACTAGAGTGATTTTGATTACAATCTATATGCTGATAACTCTCAAATCTCTATGTCCAGCCCTAAGTACGTTTTAAAAATTTCTAGACTATGTCTCCAGTGGATATCTTCATGTGACTACTCTACCAGAAATTCATATCATACATATGCAAAACTCATTTTCTTCTCCAACCTTCACCCTTCAGTTCTTACTCTTGGTTAATTGCATTACCACTTCCTGGTTATACTATTTGTTCCTGTAAATACAAAAAGTGGACATAATAACCTGCATGAAAAAGAGTCTAGATGAGTAGGTTTTAAATTTTAGTGTAGAAGGAATTAGGAGTAGGAGATGTGGGTGCTCCTAGTTTGTCTCTAATCCATTCCCAAGCTTTCCTGCTTTTATTCCTGATCACATCCATGACCCACTGTTATCACAGTCTCCACGTTATAGACTTTATATCCATGCCTCCTGGTATCTGGGCTTGACCCTCAAGAGCCTCAAACCCTTAGAACTGTGGTGGGTGAGGAATTGGATCCAGCCAGCTGCTCTGTGTCTTCATCTCTCTATTTTAATAAGTTCCACAAATGAGTTTTACTTTGTCATGATTGATCACAAAAACTAAGCGGAAAGTGCTGGAGGAAAAATGTGTTGCACTTTATTGTACCTCAAGCTACTCAGAAATCATTTGATGATCTCTTTGAGCAGTGTGATGTTCAACTTAGTGAAATCAGAGATGATGCAAGTAGGGGATCACCTGGCAATTATTTCCTTAGCTTTCATACTGGTTAAGAGTCATCATTCATCAGTGTTTCCCAGTTGATTAAGTTGAAGGACGGTGCTGATGTCAGGGAGGCTCCTTAACCTGTCACTCTGCAAGGAAGAATGTTGAGCAAAAAAAGGCCAGAGTTCCCAGTGGGCTGAACTTGAGAAGTGGCTCAAGGATATCTTTTATTTATTCATTTATTCACTAAATACATATCAAACACTATATCTTTGAAGACTCTCATCTTTCTATTTTGTATCTTTTCTCCTATACCTTTATCTTCTCTAAACCCACTGTTTCTTTTTCCCTTACTACAATCAAAACTTTCTCTCAGGTTTTTTTTTCACCCATACTAAGTTTATAAGCAACTAAAATGTTACCTTTCTTTGGCAACAATGCAATCCCAAATCTTAAGTTAAAGAATGAAATATGTATCAATCTTTGTGTCAGAGAGAACTTAGGACATCTGGGCCTTCCCAGAGTTCCTGAAATTGTCTTACCTGATTGATCTATGCAGTAAGCTGGCCTTAGGTCTTCATGTCCAAGGAAACAGGCAAACCAGAAATAGATTACAATAGAATGCAATGTGTTAGACGAGACCAACAAAGAAATCCCACTGAGCATGTGACTGTGTAGAGTTAAGTAGCAGTGGTTTGGTGTTTGACAGAGCAGACTTTGAGGCTTAGTTGTGAAACAAGTTGTGAAGGTCAGTTCTGACCTTGGGCAGGCTGTAAGAATTAATTCATTATTTGCACAATTAGAATAATAATAGCACGTGTTCTCAGAGCTGTGAGGACTTCATGACATACTCTATGCAAAGTAGTTAGGGAACAGTGTTGGCACACTGTAATTGCTCAATAAATGTGATGATGATGAGAAAGAGAAGAAGGAGGAAATGGAGGAGGGGGAGGACTTTGTACTTGATTGGTCTTTGAGAGAGTTATATTGCTGTTGCTAAAGCAAGATTTGTTGTCACGTGTACCTTCTTGCTTGGGATGCTGAGTCTTGCTGCTTATCTCCAGCTCAGACTGGTGTATTCTGGTGTGGCAGCAGTGACCATGGACTGCCTCCAAGCTTCCATTCTTGTCCTGACTCTACCTTGAAGCAAGGAAACCATGCACGTACTTTAGGCATTCTTTTTATTTCCTGTCTTTTTATTTTCTCCAACTTTTATGGAGGCTTAACTAGCAAGACCTGAAATAAAGACTGGGTTCTCTAACTTTTGAACATATTCTTTTGTTTAACAAGCATTTACTGAAAATCAATATATGCTGAACACTAAGGGCTGAGGATTCAATGGTTAGCATTAACATGCAAACTCTGTGCTAGTGGAGCATAAAATCAATGGGCTCGCATGAAAAGATATTAAATATCCTTAGTCATTAAGGAATTGCAAATTAAATGATAATGACCTAGCACTACATACCTACTAGAATGGTTAAAATACTACTACTGCTACTACTTCTAATAAAACACTGAAAATGAAAAGTGCTGGAGCAACTAGAATTCTCAAACATTGTTGGTGAGAATGCAGGATAGTACAGCCACTTTGACAAAGGACATAGCAATTTTTTTTTAAGTTAAACATATACTTGATATACGACCCATCAAGCCCAACCCTAGGTATTTACCCAAGTGAAACAGAAATTTAAATTCCCACAAAAACCTATATAAAATTATAAAGGCTTTATTCATAATTGTCAAAAAATGGAAACCACCCAAATGTTTTTCAGCTGGTGAATGGACACACAAGCTGTGTATATCCATAGGTTGGAATTCTGTTATCAATAAAAAGGAACACATTATTAATACATGGATCTTTAATGTATTACATTTCATTAAAAAGAGTCAGAACTCAAAAGCTTTGTACTGCATGAATCCATTTATGTGACATTCTGGATCAGAAAATAGATCAGTGACTTTCAGAGACTTGGGAATGGGAGGAGGGGTTAGTTACAAAGGGGCAATTTGTGGTAGTTTTGGAGTAATATAACTTTAAGAACCAAAAGGAGTAAAATTTACTGTAAATAAATTTTAAAAATTAATTTGAAAAGAAAAAAATATAGAGGAGGGGAAGGAGGCTCAACAATATGTTGACAGAAAATACATTAATCAAATATCTTCAAGAGAAGATGTAACTTTGTGTATTCAATCTCTCATTTCTTGTAGATAAAACTTCTATGTGGCTCTGATCATTTCAATTAAATACTAATAGGGCAAACATATTTTTAAAAATAGTTCTAACAGATCAAGTCAACATTTCATACTGACAGGTCTGAAGAAGTATTTCATTAAAAAAAAAATATAGGCTATGAATGTTCACCAAACAAGACTTGAAAATGTAATATTTTAAGTGGAGTAACTAAAGTCTATGTGAAAGGTAAGGACTTTAAAAGTCTTATTGACGTAACAAATAAAATTTACTTATCAAAACAATTTAATTTAATTACCAGGAGCCTGAGTTTAATTTGCTTTAGAAATAGCAATCTAAATCCAGCTCTGCCCAACAATCAATTCATCAGTAACCAAAGTACCTTAGTCAACTGGTCAAAGATGGTATTCTTTTAATTTTGGGGTCTACAACCCTGGAAGTAAATCAAAATAAATATAGTGGTTATTCCAGATAGGTATAAAAGTAAATAAATAATAATGAAATAGACCCATGATGTTGACACTTAAAATAATTAATTGGCTTTGTAATTGTTATATTTGTATATATTTTATTTGTTATTTCAAGCGTTTGTGATATTCGAAAGAATTAACCATATATATAATAGCAGTTAAAATCAATATAAATTATTAATAAATTTGTAACTGTTGTTTAAATGCCAAAGAAGGATGAGCTTCAAAATTATATTAATTAGATAAATGAGTTTATTAAATTTAGCATTAAAGAAACACAAACAAAATATCCATTGAAAGGGACAAACAGCGAACACTGAGAAAGATCAGTGGGTGGGATGAAATAATGAAAACTTGGAGGAGAGTTTGGACATCTGGGGATATAAATGGAAAACATTTTCCTGAGGTATAAAGAAGAGCTAAGAGTTAGGAAGAGGATCACAGTGATTTGAGTATGAAAAGTCTCTGAAGTGTTGGAGAACCAAAGCCAGACCTTGTTTGGAAGGTCTGGAAGTGTGAAAATGGGCTGTTGAGTAAGCAGTATCTAAAGAATGCCCATGTGAGTCAGTGGAGGTGAATCTATATAATTGTCACCTAACTGCTTCATCTCAGGCTGTCTGATTTGGGATTTGTTTTTTCTTTCTTATAGCTAACAAATGAACTCATTCTCCTACCTTGTAGTTGTAGCTCTTGGGTTATGCTAAGTTAGGACAGGGAATACTGGTTGTGACTTTTGGGAGATTTTCTTGTCTTTATGGCATTCTCCATATCATAGAAGTCAGGCCATGTCCCAGGATAAATCTCACCCAAAGAAAAGATTTTTACAAATATTTAATGAGCTGAGAAATTAAAACAAAGTTCTAAATCTCTCTCCATCCATTTCATTTTTCTTCCTATGCAACAAGGTAACCACCTCCAGTAACATGTCAGTGGGGAAGAAGGGACGGAAGCTGAGGAGAGGTGACTAAGGAGTAGAGGGAATCTCATCAGGAGGTTTTTTTTTTCTTTTTGTGATGTACTAGGCTGTGAGCTCCACTGTACCTAGGAAACAGAAGGAAGTCATCTTGCTGAACCAAGGACCATGGAGAATCATTCCTGGGAAGATGTAGTACAGAGTCCTAGTGGAGAAATGTCTAAGACTTGCCTCTGATTCAGGACTATTATGGATCAGTGACTCCTGTGTGTTTCTTATTTTCCCCATTTTGAATATAGTGGTTATCTTATTCCAGTACCACTATTATATGATAGTATGATAGCTTTTATTGTTTTAAAACAAAAATTTTGTTTTAAAATTTAAAAAAATATATATAGATAAAGGGGAATATACTTGAGGAGCTGTACTAAGGAACCAAAGCTGTCAAGCCTCATCATTCCCTGTATCTGATTTAGATAGAGAAATCCTGGACTTTGACCTGATGTTTTAATGGGATAAGACTTTTGGGGGCTTTGGGAGTAACCGAGTATATTTTGCATGTGGAAAAGATGTGAATGAGTGAGGAACAGAGGGTGGACTATGATTCTAAGGGTAGCCAGCTTCCCCCCAAACCCCTAATACTCCCTGCATCCAGGTACACATGCTTTTGGATAGTTCCCTCCCACATAGTACCAGGGTTGGTCTGTGTGACCAATAGAATATAGCAGAAGTGATGGTGTGTCACTTCCGACATTAGGTAATAAAAGACTATGATTTCTGTCTATAGTTTTTCTCTTTGATCACTCTCTGGGGGATACCATCTGCCATGGAGATGTTCAGGAGGACATTCAGGCAGGCTATAGAGAGGCCCACATGATTAGGAACTGAGCATCTGGCCAATAACCACCAAGGAACTGATATCTCCCATTAACCACACATGAATTTGGAAGCGGGTCATCCTCCAGTCTAGATGTCACATGACAGCAGCCCTGACTGGAAGCTTGTTTTCAGTCTCAGAAGATGCTCTGAACTAGAACCACCCAACGGAACCCCTCTTGGATTCCTTACTTACAGAAACCATAAAGCACAACTTCATGAAGTGTTACCAAAACTTTACTCCACAGGAAAACTGTTGCCCTGCAATGCCACATCATTGTACCCAGCTGCCTTGGAAGCCCCTGGCAACCCTCATGGGGCATTTGACCTGTATTAAAGGCAGAAAAAAAGAAATGGAACCACAACTCACACTTCCTTTCAGAGATGATTGGGATTTTGCCATTCATACTTATTTCTCAGTCACTGCTGTGTGTCTGTCTTCCCTGGTCACCCATCATTAGTAGAATCACACCCCTGTCCTGCTTTGATCCAACCACCTTGCTCTCTCTTCCTTTCCAAACCCTACTACTCTGCTTTCTTGGACCCTTACTTTTTTGTTCAATTCTTCTCTATCCTCCAACTTTTCTTTGAACAACCTTGCTTTGTCACTTTGCTATAACAGAAGTTTTGCTTGCTCTTGAGGCCCCTACTTTCCTGTAGCCTCCTGGTGGCAAGGCGTTATTGCTCATGCTCATATATCTCTGGGGCAGGAAGTGAGAATAGTGTTTAACTTACTCCCCATCACCGTTTTCAGACCACTATGGCCTGTCTCTGTCTCTCTATATCTCTGTCTCTCTCTGTCTCTCTGTCTTTCTCTCTCTCTCTCTCTCTCTCTCTCTCTCTCTCTCTCTCACACACACACACACACACATTGCTCCACTGAGGTGCATATCATTTAGTTATACCATATTCTTCCCAGACTCATTGCTTTTATCTATTGACCCCCATTCACTTCAGTTATCAAAAGTCTTAGTTGCTGGCTCAAAATATTTTTCTCTTCTCCACATCCTGTGATTATTCTTGGTGACTTGAGCATCCATATAGATAATCTACCTAATAACCTCTGTCCTTTGATCTGCTCACACCTCGTCTCACCCCAGCTACCCAGGGCCACATCGAAAGTATTTCACTTTTGAAATGATTTCAAACACCCCAGCCTCTGATAAACTTTTTATTTTCCCCATGACATTTCAACTTCTCCTAATGACAGTATTCTTTGGCAAAATTGAGATGTCCAATATGTAGTCACCCATCATGTTTTTCTACTCCTCAGTCTCCTTCTTTCTCTGCACAGTTTCCATATCCCTTCACTGTGATTGCTCACAGAAAATACTCTCTATGCACTTCCCATCTTCTTCCTCTCATTCTTCTCCTAAAAACTCCAACACTGGATGAACTCATCCATCAGCTGCCTTAAAGCCAATATATGAGAAGTTTAGCTTTTCTAGAAAAATTTCACAACTGAATGGAACATTTTACATTTAAATTTATAACTTACTTTTCTTTCAATGGTGAACAATTATTTATTCAGCCCCTATTTTATCTATGCCAGGTAATATTTTAGACATTGGAGAACCCCAAATCACCAAATATAAAGTCCCTGCCATCACAGAGCTTGTGTGTCACAGCATCACTCTTCTCTGTCCTTCATATCCACTTTCCTCTTTGACTCCCTGTGGTGGACTTATTGCTCTATCATAATGGCTCTGGTCAGTGACTCCCATGTTGCTAAATCCAGGGTACAATTCTTTGGTTTCATCTTTATCATCATAAAGATAACATTTTTCCATCTCCCCCAACTTTTTTTTTTTTTTTGCTTCTTCTTTTGGCTTCTGTTGTCACAGTCTTCGGCCCTTTCTTCCATCCCACAGGCCACTCCATCTCACAGCCTTTGTGATTTCTACCTCACCTTGAACGATCTTCTCTATTTATTCACTCTCTCAAAAGATGGCATCAATTTCTCTGCATTTAAATGCCATCTTTATAATGGTGATTCTTAAATATATGTTTTTAGCCTGGACTTTTCTTCTGATCTCCAGACTTTCATATCCTACTCAACATTTTAGTTGGGTGGTTGACAGACATCTCAAACCTGACATGTCCTAAATCCCTTTAACTATAAAATATATGCTTTCTCTCTTTCCCAGTCATTTCTATCTTAGAAAATTATACTATATTTCACTTAGGCAAGCCAGAAAATCATATCCATAATTTTATAATTATGGCTTTTTCTGGTCTCCAGTCCATCACTCTCCCATTTCTCTTTATAATCCAACCATCCTTGCTTATTCCCACTTCCTCATACAAAATCTTTCCTGGCTCAGGGACTTTGAGTATACTGTTTTCTCTGTTTGGAGTGTTCTTTCTCCTACTCACAAAATGGCTATTAACTGCCTATGGAGAAGATAGATTTCAGATTTTAAGTGTTCCACAAGACCTACATAATTCCTTTTTACCTCAAATGGAAGGAGTGTATGTATTTGCATTTATTGATCCTGATATCATATGTGGGTGGTTTTGATGCCGACTATTGTCTCCTTCTAACACCTGGTTATGGTTACTTGTGGGTTGAATACACCCATTTGGACCCAAGTGGGACAAACATCTAGTTAGATTTCCTCTATTAAGTGGAAACAAGTTAGCTTTTTAGCAGTGTTTACAGAGTCTCTCCACTTAGCACAGGCATAAACTGGAGATCCAAAAGTGATGGCATTTAATTTCTAATATGTGGAATTAATATTAAATACAGCTGATGAATAAAAAGAGTGGCATCTCTAGAACAGTTAAAATCTTTATAATGCTCTTCCTGAGGACTCTGCATCCCATACTGTATTCTTTCTGCAGGGAGCACCATTGGTTTTTGACAATGCTGCTGTATAATAATGCTCAGTGCAACAATAAATTTCTTCAAGTGTGTGACTAAAAACCGCCTGAAAGCCTTTGTAGTCATTTAGCCAAACGTTCTTCATAAACTTCCGCATTGCAATTCCATTTGTTTCTTGGTTATTTTGTACAGTTTCCCTTTAGTGGATGTCTGTAGACTTCTTCACATCTGGATCCAATTACAGAGCACTCTATGTGAATCTAATTATCTGTCTCTACATGTGCTCAGCAGACACACAATTATTAATAAGAGTTTGAATGTGGCTTTCCATTTCCAAATTGCCTTGTCCTTTTATTAGGCAATCCTCAATAACTTAAATTCCAGACCTAATCCTGACTCTGGCTTTTAGAGACATATTGAGAAAACTGGGGCACCAGAGAGTAAATTTGTTCCTAAAAGTGGGCCAAATCAGGGGCAGTCAAACAGGGCTGAGTACTATGTGGTATAAATTTAGGGCTACAAGGGAGGGACTTAATTTTAAAATGTTCATTGCCTTCATGGTTTAATGAGTCCTTGTTTCTCTGCTACTATCTTACCCCCACTATCAAAAGAGGTGGTAGATTGAAGTTATATGTTGCTGTGAGATTTTGCTAAATTTGATTGCCTGTTTCTATCCCCCCTCCTTTTTTAAACAAAACTCTAATTTCCTTTTGGAGAATTACTCCTTTCCCACTCTTAATTTATGTGCATCAGTGGGGGGGGGGGGGGATGCTCGATACTCATCTCCAGGGGTGGCACATGTGATGCAAGTCCTGTTTTTGGACACATCCTGAGCTCTCCCAGTAAGAAAAAGTCTTGAGTCTTGGAAACTGCTATGAGGAAAGAAAATTGAACTTGAAAAGACATGTGCTAAGGTACTAGAACCATTTTTCTTCTGGTGGCGAGATGGCCCAGCCATCTAACCTTTTTCACGCCAGGACAAACAACACAAGCAACAAGTCACAATAAATCAGGCTACCATTAGGTAGCTTGTTGCACTGAGCATTCATTATAGGCCGGACCCTGAGCCAAGCACTTCCATTTCGTATCCATTGGAATGTCCCCACAAATCCTGTGGAGTATGTTGTTTTAGTACAAGATGAGATATATGAGAGAATGGAATGAACTCAGAGGAAGCAAGCTGCAGGAGGAAAGAGAGAAACCAGGTCCTAGTGCTACATGAACTCCTGGATTGATCCAAATGTAATGTTCCACTATCTTTTTTATTTTTAAATTATGTGAATCCAAAAATTCTCCTGATATTGAAGAAAGTTTAGTTTGGATTACTGTTGATTGCATCTGAAGGACTCTCAGTTGACATTGATTATTTACATTCTAATTTTCATTGGGTCTTTTCTGAAAGTGAGATTTGATGCTCTGGAATTGAAGGAAAAAGCATGATGGCAATGAATGTGTGAGCAAACATGGAAATAAATCCAGTGAAGAGAAAGCAGGAGAGAATGAAAACCCTAGAAATTTAGATTTAAAACTCAAAGTGTAAGGTTTTTAATTTTGTGCTGGAACTCATTAAATTTAATCTTTCTACTTGTAATTTCTGACAAGTGCAACTATTTGGAAATGTAGCAGGAGACATAATAGAATAAAAAATAAAGAGTGTTGTATAGCATATATATATGTATAAAATATATATGTATAAAATATATGAGTATATTTTAGGCTGAATTGTGTCCTCCCAAATTCATGGGTTGAAGCTCTAAACTCCCTGTCTCAGAGAATGACTGTGTTTGGAGGTAGAGTCTTATTTATTTATTTATTTTTGGCTGCTTTGGGTCTTCGTTGCTGCGTGCGGGGGCTACTCTTCATTGCAGTCCATGGCCTTCTCATTGCGGTGGCTTCTCTTGTTGTGGAGCACAGGTTCTAGGCAGGCAGGCTTCAGTAGTTGTGGTGCATGGGCTCAGTAGTTGTGGCGCATGGGCTTAGTTTCTCCGTGACATGTGGGATCTTCCTGGACCAGGGCTCGAACCTCGTGTCTCCTGCATCAGCAGATGGATTCTTAACCACTGCGCCACTAGGGAAGTCCCTGGAGGTAGAGTCTTTAAAGAGGTAGTTAAGTTAAAATGAGGCCCTTAGGCCCTAATTCAGTCTGACTAGTGTCCTTATAAGAAGAGGAAATTGTGACACACAAAGAGACTGCAAGGATGTGCATGAATAAAGAAAAGATTATGTGAGGACACAAGGAAGAGGCAGTCATCAGCAAGCCAAGGAGAGAGACCTCAGAAGAAATCAACACTTGGACTTCCAGCTTCCAGAACTGTGAGAAAATTAATTTCTGTTGTTTAAGTCACCTAGTATGTGGTATTTTGTTATGGCTGCCCAAGTTAACTAACATAGGCTACAACTTGCATTGATTGCTCACCTCAGAACTGGACTTTAATTTCAGGTGTTTTTGGAATTGTTAATTACTTAAAACATGCATCTATTATGTGAAAGAATATGGAGTAGTTCTGGGAAAGTGGGTATTCCCAAATACGAGAAAAGATTCTGGAATGCATGATGTTTACACTCAATTTGTGTACTTAAGCCATCTGCACATAAGAAATAGACCACAAAATCAAGAAGTGGTGAATAAATAGCACCAATGTGTGTATTCTGGGGATGGCCAGGAAGTGGGGAATGTTACTTTAAACTGGAAAGGTTGGAACTTTTTTGCTAGAGAGATGCCCACTTTAGTTGGGTCTCAAAATCAGAAGAGATTTTAGATAAGAGCTAAGAGAAGATGTGCTAGGCAAGGGAAATTTTGTCACTAAAATCAAAAAGTACAAAAGATGTTTGGGGAATAAGAGTAAACAGGTAGGCTAGAATAGAGGATTCCTATGGAGAGCTGTCAAAAAATAAGCTGAGGAAAATAGTGTAGAGACAGAGTATGAAGAATTTGACTGTCAGGTACGTTAATTTGGATTTCTTCTCAAAGGCAAAAGATGAGAAGGCATTGATGGCTTTTCAGCAGAAAATTAATGTGATAAAAGCCTGTTTGGGGAAGACTTCTCTTTTGGCCTCCCAGAGGAGTGTGTGAGAAGGAATTCAAGGTGAGAGACGGTAGACTGGAGGATTGGCATCATCAGCCCTGGTCTACCAAGGAGGAGATAGGGGTCCATGAAAATTCCTCTTAACTCTCACCTGGAAATGTGTGCCCAAGTGTAACTTTTAGTTTGATTTGCCTTAGGCAATGTGAACAGCATATTAACCCTTTCTAAACATCTTCTGAATTATCTTTTAAATGCTAAGTAACTCCTTGTTCAGCTACCTTGTACAAGAGACTTCGCAAATCTTAATAATAATATATTTTCTTGAAATAAGATCTTTATATTCTTCTGTTACTAATTCCCCCGTTGCCCTTGCATATAATGCATGAAATCTCCTCATTATTGCTTGAATGCCCTTGCCGATATAAAACTGTTTATTTCATTGTGGGAATTTTCCTTCACACACCTGCTCCTTTTTTTAAAAAAATTCAGCAATGTCTCTCTAATTCAAGGTTATCTTTCTCTCTGTCTCTCTTTTTTTTTGGTAACAAGTATTCAGCCCACTGAATCAGTTTTCTCATAGAGTCCACTGAGGAATGTACTGATCTGCTTTCTCTTTCCAGATGTGGTTTAATTGTTTAACATAAAGACATATGCTGAGATTCAGGAAGAACTCCCTCCGGAACTCAGTATTATCATTATATGCCAATTTAAAACCATCAATGATCAACCAGAGATTTTTTCTGCCTTTCAGTTAAAACATACTAGATGGGCAGGGTATGGTAAACCAGATGCAATAATTAAGAGAATAGTTTAACTGTTCATATTGCACATTGCTGTTTGCTACAGCATGACCATTAAACAAAAAGTAAAGCCAAGAAGGGTTGCATGGCCTCCTAAAAATCCCCTTTGGCTTGGAAATACAGTACCATTCTACATTAATGTTAAATACTCCAAGAGATAATTACACAGTCATGAGTCAACTGTGTCAAATAATTGAATACAGGAAATGGATCAATGGGAAAAAAGACCCCTCCTTGACTTTGACCCTTTCCAAAAAAATTAAAGAAAAAAAATATTCACAACCTGTATAAAAGAATTCTATTTGGAAGCCTGATCCCTTGGGAACTACAGGTGGCAGCAGGGAAAAGATATTAGTATTACATTCCACATACACGGGAAACCGTTTCCCCAGGTAGCTCCAAAATTTTCCAACAAGATCAATTATCTAGGAAGAGTAATTATTTGGCAAATCCATTAGTGATATCAAAGGGTTATATAGCTTTTATTAAGTTGTATGGTGAGATAATTTATTACTTTCTATTTAGGTGATTATGATAAGGTATTCCGTGAAAACCTGATGGAAGGCTTTCTGATTATACAACATGTAACAGTATAAACTCTGCTGCTAATTATTTTTGCTGACTATCATCATATTGCCAAATATTCCATTTTTGAGCATTTATCTTGAAAATATTCATTACTTCACTTGGACAATTTCCTTCCTTCCCTCTTTTTCTCTCCATTTCTTTATTCCTCTGCAGAATAAAGACATCCTTCTGTTCTCTAGTTTGTTAATGACAAACTACTCTGCTTTGGAGTGGATGTGTGGAAGTTTAAACATATTTGTGATATTCCTCTTATGAGGGGCAGAGATATCTAACTTCTCTTTGATAGTAGGTAGTTAAGCCCATTAAAATCTCTTTCCTTTGGGGTTTTTAAAGGTCCCTGAAACCAGAGTAGCTCAGAATTCCCTTGTCTCCAATTAAGTTGTTGAGGGAAAAGGTAACCAGGGTTCTCCTAAGAGTCTGATGTTCAGGGCAAGAACTAGCTGTTAACTTAATGAACCAATCAAAGGAGTTTATAAAAAGGTGGCAGGCATGGGAAACCAGAAAAGCAACTGAAAAGGAAATTAATAAGTTATGTGAAAATCAAGAAAGTGAATTAAATCAAATCTACTGAACTTCTAAGAAGTGATAATTTCATTTGAATTGAATCTGACCTTAGTTTTTGAGGATTTTATAATAAATAATTTTGTACTCAGCTTCTGTTGGCTTTCTACCAGGGAATTAAATCCCAAACCTTAAGGGTTAGAAAAGTCCTTTTCACCTCAATTATGTGTGATTCATACGTTAATATTTGTACTGTCTACAGACTCCTTTTGTTGTCTTTTATAGAACAAATATTTTAATCTAGATCAGCAATTCAACCACATTAACAGGCCACTTGGAGGAGAGCCCAGAATTGTGCAGGATGAAGAGACCCTCCTACTAGGAACTTTCCATGCTCAGGTAATAGGTAGTATGATCCAGTGATGAGTCATACATACTGTATAGTCACATTCCTATAATACAAATCCATAGAAACCTAGTGGATTATATTCACAGAGTGTGGATTTTCCTAATGTATTGTGATAGTTTCTGGCAGAGACTATAAACTTATAGCATGTCACCATAGTTGGGGATGGTTGCTATCAAGTATTATCATGAAATAGCCATCTTGTTGGAGAATAAAATAGAATATTAATATTTCTGCAGAATGGGACTGGCACCCTCATCCCTGTGTCTCCAAGTGTGGGTGCATGACCCAGGGCCAGTCAATCAGAATCCTCCCTGGGACTTCTCTGAGCTTTTGGTAAAAAAAAAAAAAAAAAAAAATGCTTGCTTTTTTTCAGTGAACTTGAGCTGTAAGAATATGGTAGCCATCTTGCTGTTACATAAATAGAGCCATTTGGTGAAAGGAGTCAAGCAGAATGAAACAACTAGAGGAGAGGAATAAGAAACAGGGCTCTGATGATGGCCAACTTTCTGAATCATGTTTGAATCCAGCACCATCTTCTCAACTTTCTAGTTTTTTTAGCCAATAATTTTTCTTTTTTGGTTACATTTTTTTGTCATATGCATTCTAAAGTGTCCTAATACAATTTTCCAACAAGTAATATAATAATAGTGTTTGAGACAGGGTTATTTGTTTCTAGCTTTCAAAGATAAAAATGACTTAAGAATGTTTCCAAGGTTTTCAGTGAGTAGTAAATGCTAGTAGGGTGACAAATTCAGGTGGTAGATTATTCCAGAATACATATTTCCTGTAGCTTCCTAGGCATTTTCCAAGAGATTTTGGTGAAGTATACTTGGAGGCTGGCCAGATCAGCTCATTTCTAATGATGTCCCCAGATCTAGACCACGGTACTGATACCTGGTACACGAGGAAAGAATAAATGCACCAAACTGTCATACTGACTATAAAAAAGGACAGTATGACCGATTCAAAGACCCTTCAAAACATGGGCAGGGTGACAGTGTTTAATGCTGTGGTAGAGGATTTTCCTGAATTGTCTACCCACTATTTCATTAGAATGATAGTATATAAAGTTTAAATGAATTTAGGATGTTTTAGTCCTAACTTCCATGTGGTACATTAATTTACCCTCTTATATCCCTATGAAAATATGATTTAGCTTTTCCTTGAATACCTCGATCAACTTTCATTATTTTCAAAGATATCTCATTCTGTTTGGGGAAGATCTTGTTATTAGACGGTTTTCCCTCACACTGAACAGATTTTTATTGCTGCTGAATTTAACCTACAATACAACCTAAAGATTTACAGAACAAGACAACTCTTTCCTCCATATGATATATGTTAACATATTTGAGGATGTCTAGCAGGAACTGACAGCCTTCTTTCCCTTCAGGTACATTTTGTTAGTTCTTTTAACCATACCACTTATGTCAAAGATTTCAAAATGTATCTATCCTGGTTGCTGTTTTCTGAAGGTGCTTCAGTTTATTAATCCTTCTCAAGAAGTGTGCTTAGGAACAAATACTACTCTTGAGATGCAATCTGAAAGTACAGAAAGAAATACTAATACCTTCCCTGGTTCTGGACATGAGGCTCCAATTTATGCAATCTAAAATAACCTATTAACTTGTTTTGGCAGCCTCATGACAGAGTTAATTTGTTTTGAATTTGTACTTAACTAAGGCTAATTGCCAAAGCACTGTTGGACTCTTCACTCTGGTTGTCCTTTTAAGAAGTTTGTGATAAAATTAAGCTTACTAAGCTTGTCAGTGACTACTCCCTAATTATCACACTATAATATATTACTAGCAATCATCTGAAGCCTGGCAAGTCTTGTCACAGAGTGACTATGTATATACAAAATTTATCTTCCAAATTGTGAGACTTTTGAGAGCATAAGGGGTTGCTATTATTAATAATTACTCCAGTTTAAATAGGAACTGAGGCAGCTAAACAGGGATTATGTTTCCCCTAACTATGGAGAGATTAGAACTAACATTTACAATCTAAATGAAAATAAAATCAAACTCATCAGTCTGAAAATTTTTGTTAACTACCAAGTAAAAATCTCAATAGTTTGACTTTATTTGCTTGACTGTGCTTCATTAATTTAGTAGAACTATTTTAGTATTCTTCTCAATTCTGTCCCTTTACTATGGGTGGACTTAAAGGATGCTTTCTTTGACCCAGATTTCCAGGTTGGCTAACCTTCTCTCCTTCAGAGATATATGCTACATGCTAGCATCTCTGGTTTCCAGCAAGCTTTTCCAGACATCCGTCTTTGCCCCCATTTATCTCATGGGGTGTTGTTTCCTCCCCTGTGAAATAGTCTGGCCAGTTGAGGTCACTCGGCAAGCATTTATTTATCAACCATCAGCTGAATGCTGTGTGTCTGGGCTCCACCCATGGTCTCTAAACTAAAGATCTGAAGAATTCCAAATCCTTCTAAAACTCCCTTTGGGTGTAACAAGGAAGAGCCTGCAGGCTGAAAGCCAACGTGTCCTCACCTCAACTCAAGGCTCACTGTTCACTTGGGAACAGACAGTTTTAAAACAAAACAAACAAAAACACTATCCAACCCTTCCTCTAAATAAACTTTGTAAAGTATCAGATTGAAAAAAAAAAAGAAAAACTTTTGTGATTTTTTTTGTTGTTGTTGCTTTTTGCCTTTCTTCTCTGGATGCTGCATATGGGCTGTTTCCTGCCTTGTAGTCAGAGCCAGACTGCAGGCTTGCATGAAATTTCAGAGGTTAAAAAGAGACATGCTTTTGCATGGAGTTGAGGGTTAGGGGAAGGGAAGTGGAGAGCTTTGAAGTCAGAGATTCCTGTCTTTCCAATTCCACTTGGTGTTTTGCAGCAGTGTCTTACTAATTGTAAGTATCTTCTGAAAACTTGTTATAAGGAGTAAGCTGTGTTCGTGGGTCATTTTCAAATTAAAATTTATAAAAATATTACATAAAAATGTAATCTATTCTACACTTTGGAAGGGAATATCCTGTTTCTGTTTCTCTTCTTGGGCACTCCCGAGACATAAAGGAAAGCACATGAATGATCTCCATAATCTTTCCAAATCCTATTTCTGAGACTATGGAGATGCATACCATCTCTTAAATTTGAACACTAACGCTTTTGCTTTAAAAACCATAGGCTTCCTATTAAAGAATCTAAGTAACAGGAAGATGAACCCCAATTACTTACTGTTGTTTGATTTAAGTGCACCAAATGCTTTAGGATTCCTTAGCTCAAAGTACAAATGCTACAGTAAAACTCAAACCAGAAGTTTCTCCATGTTGCATGAAGCCAGGCCCAAGAGATTTAATCTTAACTCCATTTCCAAAACAGTGAACACGTTGGAACTAAATCTGGGTTTTGGGGAAGTTGTCACAAAGAGAGAGAGAGAGAGAGAGAGAGAGAGAGAGAGAGAGAGAGAGAGATGCAAAAATCATAGCAATACACTTATCATAGTAACGCTGTGTCTCAGGCTAAATCCCAGGTCATGATTTCCTGGATGCCTAGTTGGCAGGAAGCCTCCTATATCTGCTAGATCATCCACATATGCCTCCTTTGATACAAGCAAAACCAAATGCCATCACCCTCCAAGGGGTGATGCCTTGATTCCATCATTGGCAAAACTATCGGTAAGAGAGGTAGTCTGTACGAGAAACTAAATTGATTTTAAGATTCTGCCTTTTCAGATATTTCAGATTCTCCATAGACTTGAAAAATGCCTGGTTGCTTTTGCACAGATTCTATGAAGCCCTTCATGACTCAATTAGATTTTAAGCAATCCACATCTCATGGAAGATAATTAATAATTTTAATAATATTAATTTTCTCAACTAGACCATGTGAGCCCTCTGAGTGATGAATATAAACTTAGCAGTTTAAAATTATTTGTTTCTCAATTTTGGCACTTTTCTCCATTTCTTTTTTACTATTCAGTAATCCTAGAGGTATAATCAATTGGTATAAAAAATTCTTATCTTTCCAGAATGTAGAACACTAATTAACAGAAAAACACATTTTCAGCTCGATTTGCTTATTATTTATTCATTTTAAAAATTTTTAGAGCATTTATCTGTAACTTTATCTATTGTTTGGAGTTATTGTGATTATCAACTAGGATAGTGGATTTTTTTTTTTTTAAACATCTTTATTGGGGTATAATTGCTTTACAATGGTGTGTTAGTTTCTGCTTTATAACAAAGTGAATCAGCTATACATGTACATATGTTCCCATATGTCTTCCCTCTTGCATCTCCCTCCCTCCCACTCTCCCCATCCCACCCTTCCAGGCTGTCACAAAGCACCGAGCTAATATCCCTGTGCCTTGCGGCTGCTTCCCCCCAACTATCTACCTTACTACGTTTGTTAGTGTGTATATGTCCATGACTCTCTCTCGCCCTGTCAAAACTCACCCTTCCCCCTCCCCATATCCTCAAGTCCGTTGTCCAGTAGGTCTGCGTCTTTATTCCTGTCTTACCCCTAGGTTCTTCATGACATTTTTTTTCCCTTAAATTCCATATATATGTGTTAGCATACGGTATTTGTCTTTTTCTTTCTGACTTACTTCACTCTGTATGGCAGACTCTAGGTCTATCCATCTCATTACAAATAGCTCAATTTCATTTCTTTTTAAGGCTGCGTAATATTCCATTGTGTATAGCCACATCTTCTTTATCCATTCATCCGATGATGGGTGCTTAGGTTGTTTCCATCTCCAGGCTATTGTAAATAGAGCTGCAATGAACATTTTGGTACATGACTCTTTTTGAATTTTGGTTTTCTCAGGGTATATGCCCAGTAGTGGGATTGCTGGGTCATATGGTAATTCTATTTGTAGTTTTTTAAGGAACCTCCATACTGTTCTCCATAGTGGCTGAACCAATTCACATTCCCACCAGCAGTGCAAGAGTGTCCCCTTTTCTCCACACCCTCTCCAGCATTTATTGTTTCTAGATTTTTTGATGATGGCCATTCTGACTGGTGTGAGATGATATCTCATTGTAGTTTTGATTTGCATTTCTCTAATGATTAATGATGTTGAGCATTCTTTCATGTGTTTGTTGGCATTCTGTATATCTTCTTTGGAGAAATGTCTATTTAGGTCTTCTGCCCATTTTTGGATGGGGTTGTTTGTTTTTTTGTTATTGAGCTGCATGAGCTGCTTGTAAATTTTGGAGATTAATCCTTTGTCAGTTGCTTCATTTGCAAATGTTTTCTCCCATTCTGAGGGTTGTCTTTTGGTCTTGGTTATGGTTTCCTTTGCTGTGCAAAAGCTTTGAAGTTTCATTAGGTCCCATTTGTTTATTTTTGTTTTTATTTCCATTTCTCTAGGAGGTGGGTCAGAAAGGATCTTGCTGTGATTTATGTCATAGAGTGTTCTTCCTATGTTTTCTTCTAAGAGTTTGATAGTTTCTGGCCTTACATTTAGGTCTTTAATCCATTTTGAGCTTATTTTTGTGTAGGGTGTTAGGGAGTGATCTAATCTCATACTTTTACATGTACCTGTCCAGTTTTCCCAGCACCATTAATTGAAGAGGCTGTCCTTTCTCCACTGTGCATTCCTGCCTCCTTTATCAAAGATAAGGTGTCCATATGTTCGTGGGTTTATCTCTGGGCTTTCTATCCTGTTCCACTGATCTATCTTTCTGTTTTTGTGCCAGTACCATACTGTCTTGATTACTGTTGCTTTGTAATATAGTCTGAAGTCAGGGAGCCTTATTCCTCCAGCTCCTTTTTTCGTTCTCAATATTGCTTTGGCTATTCGGGGTCTTTTGTGTTTCCATACAAATTGCGAAATTTTTTGTTCTAGTTCTGTGAAAAATGCCAGTGGTAGTTTGATAGGGATTGCATTGAATCTGTAGATTGCTTTGGGTAGTAGAGTCATTTTCACAATGTTGATTCTTCCCATCCAAGAACATGGTATATCTCTCCATCTATTTGTATCATCTTTAATTTCTTTCATCAGTGTCTTATAATTTTCTGCATGCAGGTCTTTCGTATCCTTAGGTAGGTTTATTCCTAGATATTTTATTCTTTTTGTTGCAATGGTAAATGGGAGTGTTTTCTTGATTTCACTTTCAGATTTTTCATCATCAGTATATAGGAATGCCAGAGATTTCTGTGCATTAATTTTGTATCCTGCTACTTTACCAAATTCATTGATTAGCTCTAGTAGTTTTCTGGTAGCATCTTTAGGATTCTCTATGTATAGTATCATGTCATCTGCAAACAGTGACAGCTTTACTTCTTCTTTTCCGATTTGGATTCCTTTTATTTCCTTTTCTTCTCTGATTGCTGTGGCTAAAACTTCCAAAACTATGTTGAATAAGAGTGGTGAGAGTGGGCAACCTTGTCTTGTTCCTGATCTTAGTGTAAATGCTTTCAGTTTTTCACCATTGAGGATGATGTTTGCTGTGGGCTTGTCATATATGGCCTTTATTATGTTGAGGAAAGTTCTCTCTATGCCTACTTTCTGGAGGGTTTTTATCATAAATGGGTGTTGAATTTTGTCGAAAGCTTTCTCTGCATCTATTGAGATGATCATATGGTTTTTCTCCTTCAATTTGTTAATATGGTTTATCACATTGATAGATTTGCGTATATTGAAGAATCCTTGCATTCCTGGAATAAACCCCACTTGATCATGGTGTATGATCCTTTTAATGTGCTGTTGGATTCTGTTTGCTAGTATTTTGTTGAGGATTTTTGCATCTATGTTCATCAGTGATATTGGCCTGTAGTTTTCTTTCTTTGTGACATCCTTGTCTGGTTTTGGTATCAAGGTGATGGTGGCTTCGTAGAAGGAATTTGGGAGTGTTCCTCCCTCTGCTATATTTTGGAAGAGTTTGAGAAGGATAGGTGTTAGCTCTTCTCTAAACGTTTGATAGAATTCACCTGTGAAGCCATCTGGTCCTGGGCTTTTGTTTGTTGGAAGGTTTTTAATCACAGTTTCAATTTCAGTGCTTGTGATTGGTCTGTTCATATTTTCTATTTCTTCCTGATTCAGTCTTGGCAGGTTGTGCATTTCTAAGAATTTGTCCATTTCTTCCAGATTGTCCATTTTATTGGCATAGAGTTGCTTGTAGTAATCTCTCATGATTTTTTTTATTTCTGCAGTGTCAGTTGTTACTTCTCCTTTTTCATTTCTAATTCTATTGATTTGAGTCTTCTCCCTTTTTTTCTTGATGAGTCTGGCTAGCGGTTTATCTATTTTGTTTATCTTCTCAAAGAACCAGCTTTTAGTTTTATTGATCTTTGTTATCATTTCCTTCATTTCTTTTTCATTTATTTCTGATCTGATTTTTATGATTTCTTTCCTTCTGCTAGCTTTGGGGTTTTTTTGTTCTTCTTTCTCTAATTGCTTGAGGTGCAAGGTTAGGTTGTTTATTCGAGATGTTTCCTGCTTCTTAAGGTGGGCTTGTATTGCTATAAACTTCCCCCATAGAACTGCTTTTGCTGCATCCCATAGGTTTTGGGTCGTTGTGTCTCCATTGTCATTTGTTTCTAGGTATTTTTTGATTTCCCCTTTGATTTCTTCAGTGATCACTTCATTATTAAGTAGTGTATTGTTTAGCCTCCATGTGTTTGTATTTTTTACAGATCTTTTCCTGTAATTGATATCTAGTCTCATGGCGTTGTGGTCAGAAAAGATACTTGATACAATTTCAGTTTTCTTAAATTTACCAAGGCTTGATTTGTGACCCAGGATATGATCTATCCTGGAGAATGTTCCATGAGCACTTGAGAAAAATGTGTATTCTGTTGTTTTTGGATGGAGTGTCCTATAAATATCAATTAAGTCCATCTTGTTTAATGTATCATTTAAAGCTTGTGTTTCCTTATTTATTTTCATTTTGGATGATCTGTCCATGGGTGAAAGTGGGGTGTTAAAGTCCCCTATTATGAATGTGTTACTGTTGATCTCCCCTTTTATGGTTGTTAGTATTTGCCTTATGTATTGAGGTGCTCCTATGTTGGGTGCATAAATATTTACAATTGTTATATCTTCTTCTTGGATCGATCCCTTGATCATTATGTAGTGTCCTTCTTTGTCCCTTTTAATAGTCCTTATTTTAAAGTCTCTTTTGTCTGATATGAGAATTGCTACTCCAGCTTTCTTTTGGTTTCCATTTGCATGGAATATCTTTTTCCATCCCCTTACTTTCAGTCTGTATGTGTCTCTAGGTCTGAAGTGGGTCTCTTGTAGACAGCATATATAAGGGTCTTGTTTTTGTATCCATTCAGCCAATCTGTGTCTTTTGGTGGGAGCATTTAGTCCATTTACATTTAAGGTAATTATCGATATGTATGTTCCTATTCCCATTTTCTATATTGTTTTGGGTTCGCTACTATAGGTCGTTTCCTTCTCTTGTGTTTCGTGTCTAGAGAAGTTCCTTTAGCATTTGTTGTAAAGCTGGTTTGGTGGTGCTGAACTCTCTCAGCTTTTGCTTGTCTGTAAAGGTTTTAATTTCTCCATCAAATGTGAATGAGATCCTTGCTGGGTAGAGTAGTCTTGGTTGCAGGCTTTTCTCCTTCATCACTTTCAGTATGTCCTGCCACTCCCTTCTGGCTTGTAGGGTTTCTGCTGAGAGATCAGCTGTTAACCTTATGGGGATTCCCTTGTGTGTTATTTGTTGTTTTTCCCTTGCTGCTTTTAATATGCTTTCTTTGTATTTAATTTTTGACAGTTTGATTAATATGTGTCTTGGCGTGTTTCTCCTTGTATTTATCCTGTATGGGACTCTCTGTGCTTCCTGGACTTGATTAACTATTTCCTTTCCCATATTAGGGAAGTTTTCAACTATAATCTCTTCAAATATTTTCTCAGTCCCTTTCTTTCTTTCTTCTTCTTCTGGAACCCCTATAATTCGAATGTTGGTGCGTTTAATGTTGTCCCAGCGGTCTCTGAGACTGTCCTCAGTTCTTTTCATTCTTTTTTCTTTATTCTGCTCTGCAGTAGTTATTTCCACTACTTTATCTTCCAGGTCACTTATCCGTTCTTCTGCCTCAGTTATTCTGCTATTGATCCTATCTAGAGTGGTTTTAATTTCATTTATTGCATTGTTCATGTTGCTTGTTTCATCTTTAGTTCTTGTAGGTCCTTGTTAACTGTTTCTTGCATTTTGTCCATTCTACTTCCAAGATTTCGGATCATCCTTACTATCATTATTCTGAATTCTTTTTCAGGTAGATTGCCTATTTCCTCTTCATTTGTTAGGTCTGGTGGGTTTTTACCTTGCTCCTTCATCTGCTGTGTGTTTTTCTGTCTTCTCATTTTGCTTATCTTACTGTGTTTGGGGTCTCCTTTTTGCAGGCTGCACTTTCGTAGTTCCCGTTGTTTTTGATGTCTGTCTCCAGTGGCTAAGGTTGTTTCAGTGGGTTGTGTAGGCTTCCTGGTGGAGGGGACTAGTGCCTGTGTTGTGCTGGATGAAGCTGGATCTTGTCTCTCTAGTGGGCAGGTTCACGTCTGGTGGTGTGTTTTGGGGTGTCTGTGGCCTTATTATGATTTTAGGCAGCCTCTCTGCTAATGGGTGGGGTTGTGTTCCTGTTTTGCTAGTTGTTTGGCATAGGTTGTCCAGCACTGTGGCTTGCTGGTCGTTGAGTGAAGCTGGGTGCTGGTGTTAAGACGGAGGTCTCTGGGAGATTTCCACCGTTTAATATTATGTGGAGCTGGGAGGTCTCTTGTTGACCAGTGTCCTGAAGTTGGCTCTCCTACCTCAGAGGCAGAGCCCTGACTCCTGGCTGGAGCACCAAGAGCCTTTCATCCACACAGCTCAGAATAAAAGGGAGAAAAAGTAGAGAGAATTAGTAGAAGTATGAGTAAAGAAAGAAGGAAAGGAGGAAAGGAAGGAAGGAAGAAAGAAGCAAAGAAGGAAAGAAAGGAGGGAGGGAGGGAAGGAGGAAGGAAGGAAGGAGGGAAAGAAGGAATAAAGACAGAAAGAAAGATGATACAGTAAAAATAAAATAAAGTATAATATAGTTATTGAATTAAAAAATATTTAGAAAAAAAAAAAGGGACAGATGGAACCTTAGGACAAATGTTGGAAGCAAAGCTATACAGAGAAAATCTTACACAGAAGCATACACATACACCTTCACAAAAAGAGGTAAAGGGGGAAAAATCATAAATCCTGCTCCCAGAGACCACCTCCTCAATTTGGGGTGATTCGTTGTCTAAAGGAGGGAAGGAAGGAAGGAAAGAAAGAAAGAACGACGGTAAAGTATAATAAAGTTATTACAATTAAACTTAATTATTAAGAAAAAGAATTAAAAAAAAAAAATCATGGACGGATAGAGCCCTAGGACAAATGGTGGAAGCAAGAGTATAGAGACAAGATCTCACACAGAAGCATACACGTACACATTCACAAAAAGAGGAAAAGGGAAAAAAATCATAGATCTCGCTCCTAAAGTCCACCTCTTCAATTTGGGATCATTCCTTGTCTATTCAGGTATTCCACAGATGCAGGGTATATCAAGTTGATTGTGGAGCTTTAATCCGCTGCTTCTGTGGCTGCTGGGAGAGATTTCCCTTTCTCTTCTTTGTTCTCACAGCTCACAGGAGCTCAGCTTTGGATTTGGCCCTGCCTCTGCGTGTAGGTCGCTGGAGGGCGTCTGTTTTTTCGCTCAGACAGGACGGGGTTAAAGGAGCCGCTGATTCGGGGTCTCCGGCTCACTCAGGCCGGGGGTTGGGGGATGGGGGAAGGAGGGGCACTGTGTGCGGGGTGGGCCTGCGGCGGCAGAGGCAGCGTGACGTTGCGGCAGAGGCCGGCGTGACGTTGCACCAGCCTGAGGCTCGCCGTGTGTTGTCCCGGGGAAGTTGTCCCTGGATCCCGGGAGTCTGGCAGTGGCGGGCTGCACAGGCTCCGCGGAAGAGGGCTGTGGAGAGTGACCTGTGCTCGCACACAGGCCCCTTGGTGGCGGCAGCAGCAGCCTTAGCGTCTCCCGCCCGTCTCTGGGGTCCGTGGTTTTAGCCGAGGCTCGCGCCCGTCTCTGGGGTTTGCGCTTTTAGCCGCGACTCGTGCCCGTCTCTGGGGTTCGCGCTTTTAGCCGCGACTCGCGCCCGTCTCTGGGGTTCGCGCTTTTAGCCGCGACTCGTGCCCGTCTCTGGGGTTCGTGCTTTTAGCCGCGGCTCGCGCCCGTCTCTGGAGATCCTTTAAGCAGCGCTCTTAAACCCCTCTCCTCGCGCACCAGGAAACAAAGAGGGAAGAAAAAGTCTCTTGCCTCTTCGGCAGGTGCAGGCTTTTCCCCGAACTCCCTCCCGGCCAGTCGTGGTGCACTAACCCCTTCAGGCTACGTTCAAGCCGCCAACCCCAGTCCTCTCCCTGAGCTCTGTCCAAAACCAAAACCCGAGCCTCAGCTCGCAGCCCCGCCCGCCCCGGTGGGTGAGCAGACAAGCCTCTCGGGTTGGTGAGTGCCGGTCGGCACCGATCGTCTGTGCAGGAATCTCCCCGCTTTGCCCTCCGCACCCGTCGCTGTGCACTACTCCGCGGTCCCGAAACTCCCCCCTCCGCCTCCCGCAGTCTCCGCCTGCGGAGGGGCTTCCTAGTGTGTGGAAACTTTTTCTCCTTCACAGCTCCCTCCCACTGGTGCAGGTGCCGTCCTTATTCTTTTGTCTCTGTTTTTTCTTTTTTTCTTTTGCCCTACCCAGGTACGTGGGGAGTGTCTTGCCTTTTGGGAGGTCTGAGGTCTTCTGCCAGCCTTCAGTAGGAGTTCTGTAGGAGTTGTTCCACGTGTGGATGTATTTCTGGTGTATCCGTGGGGAGGAAGGCGATCTCCGCGTCTTACTCTTCCGCCATCTTCAAGGTCCCCTCAGGATAGTGGATTTAAAAGTATTTTGTAAACATTAAGCATTGCAATGTTAACATTTATTATTTCTTTTATTCATCTCTTATTTCATATATATTATATTCCAGGCATAGTGTTCAATGTTGCCTATAAAAATATGAGCAAGACACAGTTTTGCCATGAAGAAGCTTACATTTTTTTTTGAAGGAGATGTGTTCCATCATCATGATCATCATCTTTGTGATTTATGGCATGCCCTTTACTCTATGAATTAGGCTCAGGTTCCGGTCTAAGGAAAAAGTGATGAAGAAACCAAAGTCTCTGTCCTTTTTTGATTTAGAAAGACAATAAACAAGGAAATAGATAAATGTGCACTTTCAGATAGTGTTAAGAATTATGAAGAAAATAAAGCAGGATAAGGGGATAAAGTAATAGGTGATATTTTTGGTAGGGTGGTCAGAGAAGACCTCTTTAAAGATACATGAGTTGGAATATGAATGATTTTTAAGAAGCCGTGCAAAGGTCTGGGATCAGTAAAATGGCCTCTGGGGCAGAAGGAAAACCAAGGGAGTGTGGTGAATTGGAAGCTAAGTAAAAAAAAAAGAGAGGTCAACTCTTAAATGGTACTGACAGGCTGATTCTAATTAGGAGTGAGAATTGACCTCTAAACGGGTAAAATGAAGGTCATTGGCAGGCTTGTAAGAGTGGTTTGGGAAATTTTGAGGGAAAAATCCCTGACTGGAGTAAATTAAAGAAAGATTTGGAGGTAAGGAGGTGGAGCCACCAATTATAGACAGAATTCTAGAAACTTTGCTTAAAAAAAGCAAAGTGGAGAAATAATATAGTACCTACTGAGGGACATGGAATCAATCTAGAGTTTTTGAAGCTTCTAGGTCAGTAGTTCTTAAACTTTCTGGTTTTAGAATGCTGTTTTTTATTTTTTTGATAGATATGCTAATTTATTTATTTATTGGGGTATAGTAGTTTTATAATGTTGTATTAGTTTCCACTGTACAGCAAAGTGGAGTTCCCTGTGCTATACTAGAATGCCTTTAAATATAATATATAATACATTACAGTGATTGATATTTACTATGTTAAAAATTAAAATGTAGAAATTATTTAACATATTTATTAATTTACTCAAATAATAATAATATGCTATCACATGTTAACATAATAACATATTTTTAATGAAAAATAACTATTTTTCAAAGCAAAAAGAAATCAAATTTTTACGCAATTTTGCAAATCTCTTTAATGTTTGGCTTAATAGAAAAAAGATGGATTTTCATATCTGCCTCTGTATTCAATCTATCATGATTTGTTGTTTCGGTTAAGCATATGAAGAAAGTCAGATGTCATACAGATATACATTTTAATAGGCTTTTCTGATTATTGTGAGGATATGATGTAACCTATCCTTAGAGACTGAGAGTAAAAAAATGCAAATAATATTTTTGTATCTTTATGAAAATAATTTTGACCTCAGGGACACCCTGAAATGGTCTTGGGACTCTCAGGAGTTGCTGGACTACACTTAGAAAACCACTGAACATACTTTATATCCAACAATATCTGAGTCATGTTTTGTATGAAATATTGTAGGATAACAAAAAGTGAAGTAACAACAATAGCAGAGACCATGTGAAAAGCTGAAATTTCTTTTCTTCTAAAAGAACATTAACTACATTATGATATAGAATCTTGCAGGACATACCAGCTGTGGATTTGTTGTCTGACAGTTTCCCCAACTGCTAACCACAGGTGCCAAAAGTTGGGTGGTGGTTGTTTTTATTTTTTTTTTCAGCTTTATTAGGGTATAATTGACAAATAGAGGTTATATATATTTAAGGTACACAACACAACTTGATGTTTTGATATACCTATACATCACAAAATGATCACCACAATCAAACTAATTAACATTCCATCATCTCACATAGTTACCTTTTTTGTATGTGTGGTAAGAATACTTAAGATCCATTATCTTACCAAATTTCAAGTATATAATACAGTATTGTTAACTATAGTCACTACAGGTGCTAGCTGTTCTTAAAAGAGTATTTCTGATGACTAGTGCTATCCTGTGATTAATGATGGATTATAGAAATTGTTATTTGTTCCTTTCTTTCAGCTATGAATCATTTTAGAGTGACAGATGAATATGTGCTAAAATGCCTGAATTTTAATGTGTTTCTTTATTTTTCATGTCATAAAATTAGAGATGGAAGAGACCTCATGAGTTGTGTAGTCCATCACCCTGGCATAATGTCATGGCTCTTTCCAGAAAGGCTTTGTCTGGCTCAGTTCTAAATGAGAAAGCCAATTATACTCCCATTAGTTCCCTTGGGAGACTATTCCATTCACTGATAGATGTCCATTTTGAAATGCTGCCCAACATCAAGCCCATGTTGGTTGAATAGTATTAATCCTTGACTGGATAAGCCCCATGTGGTGATCTCTATGAGAGAACTTCAGCCACATTACTCCTGTGGTAAATGTTCTTCTAGTAAGCAAGAAATCCATGGTCTATGAGCTGTGCTACCTCACTGTGTATTCTGCACACTGGCTTGTAAATTATCTCCTGTTGAATCACCTGATAAAGAATTTATTATATAATTGTTGTAAGATTTCTGCAAGGATGTTCATTGAAAGGGCATTGGGGATTCTAGCATATAGAAAATAGGTGAATGGATGATTTTATTTGATAAGAAAATTTTTACACACCAAAAGGAATGAAGTGTTGCTGAGTTATTCAACATGTTAATCAAACAATAGCCAACTGAATTTTTTTTAGAGTCACCCTAGAAAAATGACTGTTATCTGAATAAGTGAATAAACATTTCAGGCATTTGTAGTAATGATGATGAAATAATTTCATAGACTTTTAAAAGATGGAATATACATTTCTATTTCTACAGAAAGTCAAGATGTAAATCTCCAGGGACATGCTGTTAAAAAGATAACATTTTTTTGTGTGTGTCTTGAGGATATTCATACGGCTTATTTAAACATTATTTTCTGAAAGCATAATGTTTGAATTCCCAGTTTCTTTATGCTTAGCTGATTGGGTGATGGCTTGGGAGACATTAAGCTGTCCCCTTTTCCTTGCATTTAAAAGTTTATTTCCATTTACTGTTATAAATCTAGATTATTTTTCTCCACTGTGAAAGGAATTTCAACAAATCTCTTGATGTAGTCCAGTAAACATTCTCATGTAAAATGATCTCTAGGTTATATCTTAAGCAAATTTATCCCCCTTAAAATATTAACCCCCTTAATAACTTTATGATTTGTTCAAGTTAAGAAGAGGAAAAGCAACAAACCAGAAATAGAATTATTCTTATTTTATTATTCCAGTGCTTAGCACTTGGACAGAATATGTTTGTTTTTTTTTAATTAATATAGAAGACTTTTTTTTTCCCCCTTTTTTCTCCTTGCGTGACTTCAGTTGGTTTTTGTTGTTGTTGTTGTTTTGCCTTTAAAGGAGACTCTTTGAATGAGTCAGTGGAACAATAATGAAAAACAAGAGGTTGGAAGTTCCCACCCCTCTCTCCCAGACAACATGAGGCAAGGCAAGGGTTCCATAAGATGTTTTAGAAAGAAATCCAGCTCTTGAGATCTCGGTTAAAAGCACAAAACTAAAAATAAAAACAAACAAAAAAAGTCAAAGGCTCTTCAGTGGCTGTTACAAGGGATTTTTCTTTACTCAATCTGGAAAGGTAAATAATCCATTATTCCTTTAGAAGTAGTGCTGTGTCATCTTTAGGATTTGTTTTACAAAGTTTATGGCAAAGTCAATGCCAATACCCAATAACTCCATTATACACCCACATCTATGTTCTTTACCAGGAAATGAATTAACAGAAATATAAGGTAAGATTGCTAAACTTTTAGAGGAATATTCAGATACTCTTTGCTATTTCAAATCATTTTCAACTCTTGGGCATATTCTTAGCTCTAAAAGTTCATTTTGAAAAAAGAAATAAGAAAATAATAAATTTAGCTATTACCTTAAACTAGTGCGTGTGTGTGGTATGTATACACTAACTGTTGTTAGCTTCTAAACGTGAAAGACAAAATAATTTTTCTTTTGCAAATGCGAAGTGGGTAGTCTCCAATGATGGCTCAGCATAAAAAAACAAACAAACAAACAAACAAACAAAAACTACTAATCATTTCAGACTAATGATTTATAACTGATCTTAAACCTGTTAGGTCTATGCTATGAAAATTAAGCATACTATTCACCTGAAATTTCTCACCAATTTATACAACATTATGAGAGGTCATTATACCAAATATGATGCTTTAGAAAGCAGTCATTCTGTGATGGGCTCTGGGAATACCAAAATAAACCCAAACGCTCTTCAGTGGAGCTAAAGTGAGCCACATGCCATGTATGTAATATCATTCCTTCATTCACTCATTCATCAAATATTTGCTTTTTACATACAAGGTGCTGTGCTAGATATTAGAGGAGAGAAAATAAGTTTGGATTATGATTTTCTCTTTTTGAACAGTTATACATGAAACTCATGTAGCTTTTGCTTCCTCTCTTTCTTGATTATGCCAAAGGCTGCAAAGAAATGAATGAGAGTCAAGAAGGTAATGGTGATTCAAAAGCCACCAGTACATTTTGAAAGCATGTTTTCTCAATACAGTGGTGAGGGGACAGATTGAAGGAGGTTAAATAGAGAATGAGTTAAAATAAAGCTGAGTTTGAGGTATGGTCATACAACTTTGATACTTTTTTCTTTTTCTTTCTGAGACTTTTTTCCACAAAAGTAAGAAGACTGTTTGGCAACAGAATATGACAAGGTCAAGAAAAAGAATTTTGCTTCCCACTAAATGAAGAAGACTTAATATGTGTTCAATCAAAGAGGAGGAAATAAAAACAGTGGAGAAAAATATCTGAAAGGTGCTGTTGGTGGGGATGGTAATAGTGATATATATATATATATATGTTGTGAGATTAAATGGGTAAACCTAATTTTGGGAGAAAGTAGGCTGAAAGGAATCCAAATGTTTCCCACTACTGGGGGATGCTCTCCTGTGAGTGTGGCACCATCAGTAGGTAGACACCCCATAGGGATGGGGATCTGCAAAGTCCTTACTTCCATCAGAAGTCCAAATATTTGTCCCTTGCTTTGTGTATAGGCTACTGGTTATTCTGTACTGTATCCAGACTGTGAGGCTTGGTTTCCAGATACTACACTAACTAGCAAGTTACTGAAATTCTCTATTCCTTGGGGATATTACATGTAAAATGGAGATATTAGTAACAATCTTCATAGGTTGCTGTGATGATGATTAAATGCATTAATATGCATAAAACACTTAGGAAAGTTCCTGGCACATAGTAAGTGCTTATTATTATTTTTGAAACTTTACACCCTCTAACTGCGTCATTGGTGTCTTTCCAACAATCATATCATCACTAGGTGTATTCAAATGATTTGCCAACATCCTGTGGCCTTTATATTCCAGAGAATGTGGTTTTCAGCAAAATTCTGGTACAGTCCACTCTACCATTCTAAAATAATAATTTGTTAAATGGGGTTCATAATACACTCAAATAATTCCTGCACTTCAACAATTGGCACATGAATTTCCTCTTTGCCAAAAGCTCAATTCTCCCTAAGATGGGTAATTCAGCTTTTATCATAGCTTTTTTTTTTCTTTTCATTACTAAAATTATTCCTATGATTATATAAAAATGCTTTAAAATCTCCTATCCTTCTGTGCACCTGAAACTATCCCAACATTGTTAATTGGCTATACTCCAATATAAAATAAAAAGTTTTTAAAAAAATCCTATCCTTAAAAGATCATCTTTTGATACCACATTCCACTGTAGCTATCACCCAATTTCTCTATTTTATTTACAGAAATTCCTTAAAAGAATTATCTATACTCACTGTCTTGAATTCATTTCCCTTTTCCTTTCTTGAATTTGATCCAATAAGACTTTCACCCCTACTGTCCACTGGAACTGGTCTTTTCAAGAATACCTAGGACCTCCCTGTGGTTTAACCCAGTAGTGAATTTTGCCTTCCCCTAACTTGACCTATTGGCAGCAGGAGCATTAGCAGCAGCTTATTCCCCTACTCCTACATCAACATTCTCCCCTCAGCTTCCATTTCCTCACAGGCTTCTAGTTTTCCTTCTATTCCTTTAACTTGTTTTCAATCCCCTTTGTTAATTACTTCTCATCATTCCAATATTTAAAGATTGGGATGCCCTAGGGTACAGCCGCCAGAACTCTTCCCTTCTCTAGTTGCACTTATTTCATTGTAAACTCATCTGGTCTCATGACTTTAAGTACTGTTTATACCCTCACAATTCTCACATTTATATTCTGGACCTGGACTTCTCCCTTGAACTTCAGACTTCTCTCTCTAGCTGCCAACTCAACTTTTTCCATTTGATTGTCTAATAGTGAACGCAACTAAACAAACCCTAAACTGAACTCCTGATCTTCCTTGCAAAAGTGGTTCTCTCACTGTGTTTTCTATTAAGTTAATTGTAATTCCCCATTTCTGGGTTCTCAGGCTCATCACTTAACATTCACCCTTGAATTTCAATTTTTTCTCATACCCTCATTTAATCTATCAAAAAATTCCATTGTCTCTACCTTCAAAATACAGAATTTTATCATCACTTCCCATTTATCATCACCTCCACCACTACCATCCCAGTCCAGCCATTATTCCCTCCCTGGATTATTGCAATGCATCTTGACTGTTTTCCTGGATAACATACTTGCCTACTGTGCTATACTCTATCAGAAGTAGTGTTGTTAAATTACTCTAAGTAAAAATCAAAGTCCTCATCAAGTACTTAGTTCAGGCTCAAAACATTGCATGGCACTTAAATGGCAAAGCAGAAGATCCAATAACATAACTCTTTCCCCTCTTCAGTTTTTATGCCATGTCATTTCACTTAAACTTAAGAGAGATACTTCATAGCTGTTACAAACTCCTCTGCTACAGCATCTCAGCCTTTGGCAATGCTGATGGGGTGAGATTAAAAGAAAAAGGTAAACAAGAGAGCCTGCAATAAGCCTAGGCAATAGGATAACATAATTAACGGTTAATGAGAAAACATTCTTGTGCTTACGCTCTCAAGACATAGTCTAAAACAAGCCGATTGCTGCCTAAAGGCCACTTAAGCATGTTTCTTTCATGTTCTCTTACACAGTTCTGGTAGTTAACACACTGACCCTTAAAAAGAGCATCTGTTAGATGCAATTATTGTTTTTAGGTATACTCAAATTGTATTAAGTTTACCCCAACACATTTGATTTGTAAGTATTTTCTCACCCAGGAATTTTCAAGCCCTTTTCTGTAGTGATGGAAGAAAGACAGGAGGCAGATGGCTGAAAACACAGAATCTGAAGTAGGGCTGCTGAGGGCACACAAGTTTGAAACAGAAACAGACTATTTGTTAACATTCCATAAGAATGCTGGGAAATGATTGTGATTGTTTTCTGTAAATATAGAAGACCCTCTCTTCCATTTATCTCCCTGAAATAATTTTGTACAAACCATTTTCTTCTTCAATCTGGCATACTCTAAACTTACATTGGGAGTAATTCAACAGAGATTTAAAAAAAAACTGTGCTGGGCTATTGTGTCTGAAAATGTGTATAATGCTATTGATGATAACACCTTTTGTCCAAGGATCTCAAATGATAAAGGAGACAATAAAACTCGTCTTTACCAGGCACACACTCTGCCAAATATGAGACTAGAAGACTTGAAAACATTAACTCTTTCTGTCCAGGCTCAGTGGATGTTCACACCTGGTGACACTCCTTCTGAGTTTCTCCCATTCATCTCTTTCCCATTCTCAACAGTGACTTCAGAACTTTTCTACTCTGCTCAGACTTCTGACCTTGTCATCTTTCCCTACTCTTGGGAAATGACTTTGCCTTCAACAGTACCCAGAAAACAGAAGTCATAAAAGGGAACTGTCTCAGTTTTCTTCCACCAAACTAACTAACTTGAGCTCACTCAACTCTCCTTTTCCTATTTATTCTTTTCAAACATTAATACTCTCCAATTGCTACTTGATTGGAAAACATCAACATTAAAACATGCTCAAGGAATCTTTCACCTTAAAACAACAAATGAACAGGTAGATAATCAAAACCTCCGATCTCTCATCTATATCTTTTTACTTCCCTCCAGAGCCAAACTTTCTACTCACAGTCTCCACGCCTTCACTTCCTTCCTTGTGGCAATGACTTTGCTTTCCCCAAGGTCTCCCTCCTTTGATCTCCGAATTGCTAAATCCAGTGGACTCTTCCCTGTCCCTAGGTTCCTTGACTTCTCAGTGTCGTTTGACCTGTCTTCTTAGAGTTCTCTTGCCTAGAGTTTTGTAACTATACATTCTCCTGATTTTCCTGTGGACATCTTTTCTCATTCTCCCTTGTGGGACACTTTTTCTCTGTCTGCTTTAATGCTGCATTAATATTTCTTGGGGTTCTTGCCCAGAGCTTCTCTTTTCACTGTGTGTATTCCCTGGAAATCTCACTTCAGTAAATGAATTTATAATATTGTTATAAATATTTTGCCTTTTGTTACCATAAAAAAATATGTTCAGGGAGGCTGACTCTCCTGTACATTTTGTGAATGTTTCTGGAAGCCTTATTTGTAGTAGGTAGAATTAATATCCCTTTCTGATTATGAGAACAAAAGTAGCATTTTCTTGGATGAGTTCTGGTTTGGAGGACTCTTTTAGATTTGTCCAAATCACTTCTCTTTAGGCCTTACTTCAGCTTCACATCTCCTCTTTCCTTGGGACAGGTTTAGCATGAATGATTCAGCACTTTACAACACTCTTGCACTCTCTGTGTAGATTACAACAACAAGTAGGTTTCCAGCCATACAACATGGCAGACAACTTGTCTTGATGGATTTTCAGAAGCATGAACTGAGGTTCTCTTTAAGGAGATCATACTCAGGTTTGACATAATATACATGAGAACCTCATGTGGTCAGAAGAGATGGGATGGGGTGTGTGGGCAGTGGGTTAATAGTTTGAAATGTGTTGTAACTTAACCTATAGGCACAAATACATAAACTGGGTCTGAATCTTGAAAGATGAACTTCTTGATCTTACATATTGATAATTGTTTTGTAATACTAATACTAAATTAGCAACATTCATTAGTGGCCCTCAATATATCCACCTAGTATGAAGAACTTCGATTGGTTTTACTCAGTATAGAACTCACTCATGAAATTGAGTTTCCCTTTTGCAAAACCTTGTCACAAGGGACCCCTTGATGTGGATTAAAAAACTATTGAAATAGAAATAAATGACCTTTTGAGCACGTCATAAACACATAGATCAGGTCTTCCATATACAGGCTTACATTTTTCACACATGAGCACATGTTCTTCACACGTTGTACATCTCTTATTCAGAATCTTGGCCACCACTCAACTCCTCTCACCTGCCTTAAACTCCACAAATATATGTTTTATATTTTTATGTACAGTATATGCATTTAGGCAAGCCAATATCCCCCTTTCAAAGAGATTTATTCACTTGGGAGAGGTTTACCTTCCATTCACTGTGTGTGCATAACTCAAATGAAAGCTAAGTTGGGTTATGTTTTTATGTCTTGGGAAGAATAAACTTCTTAAATGCTTTACAAGGCTCTTATTCTGGCACAGGGACAGGACCACCTTGTGTACTCCAAATCTCTAAAATATGAAATCATTGACTCATTTTGGTTTCTGAAGGCCTTGTTTTTAAGAGCAAAGAAAGGTAATCTCAGTATTGTGATGTACTACGTGCCTCAGTATAGTCAAGGTAATGAGCATGTTTGAAATGGAAGTCACCAGTAACAAGAAGAACTTTAAATTGGGGGAAAAAATGTCTAGTTTGGAGCCAAAAGCTGTTGTCTTGGTAGGAGTCAACACCATCTATTGTTTCAAAACAATGTTCAAAATGGTAATATGTGAGGGAAGTAGCTAAATTTTGTAAAAAATGAAGTTGAAAGTGCCTCTCTCATGTAGCAAGTGAACCTGAGATGAAAAGGCACACTGGGGTGGAGAGAAAAGTAAGTTTTCCACATGGCTGTACATATTTTTAATAAATAAACTAAGATAATTTATTCTTCCTGTGTTCCAGTAGCCACCTCTCTGCCACCTTGCAGTTCAATTTACAGAGGCTCTGTGACATGTTATTTTTATCTTTGTAGTGCAAACATATAGTAGCACAAGGCACCAATAGAAATGCAAAATCACAGCTTTTCTAATCCAGATACTTAAAGTTTAAAAGTGTCTGGGGCTTGCTTTTCTTAGAGACACACTATACTTTATGGCCAGCAGCAGGAGGCATTACCGCATCAGAGCCAGGAGAGGCTGTAGGTCTTCTGACTGCTTAGATGTCCCTTCCATTTGAGCCAAATAATTCCTCCTGAAGCCACTTTTTCTATCAGCATCACATATGTCTGCACAAGGAGAGAGGGGTAAGTCTCGCATTAGTTGGTAAATTGGTAAATTTACTCCCTCTTATTTTACATCTGAACCTAGGCTAAACAGGCTCAAGTCCTTTGCTGTTTTGAAAATGGTATAAGCGGGTTTATAAGAAATCCATATAACCTATATATTTGGGTCAAACAGATCAATAGAGTAGAGGGATAGAAAGCAAAAACAAACAAAAAAAAATTATCATTCAAGCTGTTATTTTCAACAACCAGAAGAGTCAAACCTCAGTATCCAGTAATCCTATGTAAACAGGTCCATGGAGTTTTCAACTTTGACCTGCAATCTGCCACTCTAAGGAGAAGGGGCTCATGTAACATTCTTACAGGTCAGCCAAGCACTGCTCCACCTCACTCAGAGACACCCTATTGTGCACTGCTTCATTCAAGTCCACCTTGCCCAGATATACAAATAGCAGTTTTCATTGCATAACTATCACCACAGCCCCAAGCAAATTAACCTTGCATACGGCACTGTCTAAGGCTATGAAGCCTATTTTTTACAGACTGTGGTAGGTACCCAGGGAAAATGAGGAGAAATTAGTTTATTTTACTTATTGCCAAGATTGGAACATACTCCTTTTTTAATGACATAAGTGTGTATACCATGATTCTTGGCTACATGAACATTAAATTCCTTTTAAATTATGCTATTTATGTATTCATGTTGGGGCATAACTCAAAATATTTGGATTTACACATGATGTACAAAGGGGAGCTTTTTACACAAAGAAATACTCTAATTATATACAATGCTTGTCTCAGATAGGTGGCAGGAAAGGCAGTGAAAAGAAGCTATTGCTTGCTTTCTCAGGATTTATTATACCCATTGGTCTATTTCATCATGAAATGTCTTTATGCCCAGAACATTAGGGTTAAGAAAAAAATACATATTTCAAAGTGTGTATGTCAGCTAGTGAAAGGGCATCCTCTACCAAATAAGTCTTAGATCAAAACCATCATGCAGCCTCTTGTAGGTGGCAGGCTCATAGAACTGTACTTTTCAGCTGGGCAGAAGGGTGTCTATTCCTCTAAAACAACCCTTAGTCCAAGTGACTGGGCCTATAGGGATGGATTCAGAATGCCAAGTTCCCATCTTGCACTTGGCTTTGTCATTTTTGTCTTCCTCTTGTTGACTTTCACTCAGCAAGGAACTTTAGATTCAGATTTGCCCCTGCAAGGATTTGTTGACACATTTTTGCTACTCTCATACCTTCCCTTGGCCACACTCTGCAATACTCTTTTACTGTAGGAGCTAAGTCTTGCTCATTCTTATCTCTGGCTTTTTGTCTGGTACTTCGATAATGTAACAAATATTTATGTAGTTTCTATTATATGCTAGGTAATAAATGCTGAGGATACAATGATGAACAAGACATAGTCTCTACTTAATGGAAATGATTGTCTGGTGGGGGTTACAAGTAACTACACAGGCAATTATAATACAGTGTCATAAGTGACATGAGAAGAAACAATTTGTTTTTTTGCCAACAGAGAAAGCAGGCACCTAGTCAGGAATGGGGGCATTAGTCGGGGGTGTAAGCAAGGGAATCTTCCTAGAGAAAGTGGCGTGACCTTTATGTCTAAATAATAGGCTAGAGCCTGGACACAGCCTACATCTGTTATACCTTATGCAAAAGAACTTTTTATGGCCTCGTGAATCCAACTTGCCATTTACCATACTAGTTCATTCTCAAAATATTCATTCTCAAACTTCCGCTCCTTCTCTCCCTCAGTCCTAAGATAGGGCACTTAGTTTATTGAATTGCCCATAACTTTACCTTGTGAACAATGGCTCATATAACACAGAGGAGACTGCCATTGTGAGGCTCACAACAGTGGCCAGTAGGGTACTTGGGCAAAGCAACAACATCTCCTAAACTGCCGTTGCCCCTTCCTCATTCATAATATAATTGATATGTGTCTTCTTTATCTTTCTCTTTTACTTAAATATTGAATCCCAGGTTTTCCTGATTTATGTTCACAGAAAAATTGAGAGAAACATACAGAGGTTCTCCATATACCCTCTGCCTCTACACATGCATAGCCTCCCCGATGATCAACATCACTCACCAGAGTTGTTACAATTATTGAACCTTCATTGAAAAATCATAATTGCCCAAACTCTGTAGTTTACATTAGGGTTCACACTTGGTGGTGTAAATTCTATGGGTTTGGGCAAATTTATAGTGACATGTATCCATCACTATAATATCACACAGAGTGTTTTCACTTCCCTAAAAATCCTCTGTACTCCATCTGTTCATCTGTCTCCCAACTCTGAAACCTGGCAACAGACCTTTTATTGCCTCTAGAGTTTTGACTTTTCTAAAATGTCCTAGAGTTGGAGTCATACAGTATGTAGCCTGTTCAGATTGGCTCCTTTCCCTTAGCAAATAAGTTTCCTCTATGTCTTTTCATGGTTTGATAGCTCATTTCCTTTTAGCACTGAATAATATTCCACTGTTTGGATGTACCACAGTTTATCCATTCACCTACTGAAAGACATTTTGATTGCCTCCAAATTTTGGCAATTATGAATAGAACTGCTTTAAACATTTTTGTGCAGGTTTTTGTGGTCATAAGTTTTTAACTCCTTTGGGTAAATACCAAGGAGCACTACTGCTGGATTACATAGGAAGACTATGTTGATTTTTATAAGAACCATCAAACTGTCTTCCAAAATGGCTGTACCAATTTACATTCCTACCAGCAATGTACGAGAGTTCCTATTGCTCCACATACTCTTCAGTATTTGATGTTGTCAGCGTTCTAGATTTGGGCCACCCTAACAGGTATGTAGAGACATCTCATTGTTGTTTTAATTTACATTTCACTGATGACATATGATGTAGATTATCTTTTCATAAATTTATTTGCAACCTGTATATCTGCTTTTGTAGTTCATTATTATTTTTTTTCCAAACAACCAGTTTTGGTTTTTGTTGATTCTTTCTATACTATATTTATTTTCTGTTTTAGTTTAATAGTTTTTTTCCCCTCTGTTTATTATATCTTTAATTCTACTTTCTTAGGGTTTATTTTATTCTTTTTTACTCTAACTTCCTTCTAAAATTAGACCATTAAATCATTAATTTTTATTCATTTTTTAATACAACAATGCTATAAATCTCCACTGAACATTGCTTTTAATGTTTGCTATCTGCTGGTTATGTTCTAGGCTGTCTGCCTGTGTTTTTTGCTACAGGAGGAAACACAGGTAGAAGGGTGTACTTGTCTGGCACAGGCTTTGGCTCTAGCTGCTGGTTCTCTGTTGCTTTAGTCACTGATTTTTCTTCAACTTTTATTCTGAATTGCTTGTCTAGCTTTGATTTATCAAAACCTCCATGTTTGAGGGCTTCCTTTGCTTTAGATTTCTTATCTCTTTTGAGTTACCCCTTCATCCAAGGTGGACTAATAGTCAAGAGCTCAGAGTTCTAGTCTTACCTCTGCTCAGTATAATGGTCTTAGGTCTAGATATGATTGTATTAGTTTTCTACTACTGGTGTAATAAATTTCCACAAACTTAGCAGCTTAAAACAACACAAATTTATTATTTTATAGTTCTGTATGTCAGAAGTCTGACTTCTTACTGGTCTTACTGGGCTAGTATCAAGGTGTTAACAGGGCTGCATTCCTTTCAGGAGGCTCTTGGAGAGGATCCAACTCCATGCTTTTTTAAGTTGTTGGCAGAATTCAGTTCCTTATGGTTGTAGGACGGAGATCCCATTTTGTTGCTGGCTGTTAGCTGAGAATGACCCCACACATTTAGAGGCTACTTGCATTCCTTGAGTTGTGGCCCCCTTTTACCCGTCTTTAATAACAACAACTGTGGGTTTACTTCCTCCCATGCTTTTAATTTCTCCTGTTTCCTCTTCTGTTTCATCTCTCTAACCCTCTACTTTTACGATTCTCCACTTTTAAAGGGCTCAAATGACTAGATTGGACTCACCTGGAAAATCCAGAAAAAATTTCCCAGTTCAAAATCTGTAACCTTTATCACATCTGCAGAATCCCTTTTGCCATATAAGGTAAATTCACAGGTTTGGGGGCTTAGAGCCCGATGTCAAGGGAGGAAATCATTCTGCCTATCACAATGATTTTTGCCTCTCTCTGCTTCAAATTTTTCATCTGTGCAATGGAACTAATGTCTCTCACTTATATTGTTGGGAAGGTCCACTTACTTACTTGTAGTGAGGATCAATTGATGAGGTATATATAATCTGTATACTTGAAAGTAATATGCAAATTTGAGATACAAATAAAATTGTTAATAACATACTTGCTGGACATTGGGTTATATTTGACAGTGAGTCTCCAGTAACTAGCAAAGGACCTAACTCTCAATAACAGTTTGCTGAGTGACAGCATCAATAATTATCATTATAATTTTCCTTCACTGGAGCAGGTCTCACTTTTGTGGGACTTTAAGGTTATATAATGTTTAGTGCCCTCTTTAAGAAATAGAATGTAAAGTTATAAATGTAAAATTAGGTACAGGCCTTGGGAGAGCCTATGCACATGAGGAGCCCTGAGATTTAATTTTCTTTAGCTTTCCCCCAAATCTGCTTCTTATATTTATTGTTGTTCCTTTTTCCTTTCTTGTTCCACACTTCACCAGTGATTTGCACCTATACTTCATTCTAGCTTTTTCTTTTTTTGGTGTTTTTATCCTGACTTAAAACATCACTCCACTGATTTTCTCATTGTTTATGGCTTAGTGTGACAGTAGTTATGTAAGAAATGAATATACAATTAATGTATTTAGCATGTATTTGTTGAGTGCGCTCAACATGCCAGCAATGGGCTAGGAGCTGTGGGCACTATGATGACACCATATGTTACATTTCATAAGTTTCCAGGTTCCAAATGAGCAAAAGATAAATCCTGAGAATAGAGGGTCCTAGTCAGGGGATTTACCTAAAGTAGCCTGAGGAAAACTAGTTTGAACAAAATTAGAACTGCTGTAAAGAAGATATGACTCAAAACCCAACTGTTAGAAGTATAAGCAAAAATGGAAAAGAAGAGTATATTTAAAAGCCTAGAGAGTTGGAAGCAAGACAGACCTTGTCATGTGAGGAGATAGTACAGGAGCCCAAGTCAGAATTGAGGTGCTGAGGGGTCAGGACATGAGGTGAATCTAGACCACACTGTATGTAGGAGGCAGCACCTGAAAAGCACTTCATAGGGCAACATGCTTATTCTGAAGTTGCTCTGTATCAATTTACGTTGAAATCTTCATTTGACATCAAAATCTCTTTCCAGAGTTTTATTTCATCAGTCTTTTCACTTCGAGTGTTGACAAACTTATTAATCTCTCATAGACGTTGTGATGTTTGACACATATTACATTACTAGGATAAATGGAATTATTAATAGAAATTTCAGGGAACTTGAAATCTACTGGGAAATATATTTAAAATGAAGAGACAGGATTATTTTATTCTATGGAAAGCGTTTTAATAAAGTCACAAGAAGCATGCACCACATAACCTTGGCTGTATCTAACACCACACATTTTACGCTTAGTCTATGTTGGCACACAATATGCACTTGTTTGTTAATAATTGGGTGGGATTTTATGTATCTGAGACATTTTCACATGTTTTAAAACTCTCAGAGTTAAGGAAGGTGGCATTCCTTATTTTTCTTGGAGTTTGTTCTCACCATCATTGACTTATTCTCTAAAGTCCTTATACTGTCTACTTTGTTCCAGAAGCTGTACTATGTGCTGAGGATGCTAATACAAGGAGATAAAAATTCCTGCCTTAGAGATGTCTCTAGCCCAGTTGGAGAAAAGACCATCAAATAAAGGAATGCTCCATGCCTGGTGAAACAGACCACAGAGAAGGAAGGGCCCGCCTGCTAGAGAGTCAGGAGAAAATTTCTGAAGTCTGACATTTTGGTGTTATGTCCTGAAAGATGAGTGGGCATTTGTCAGGCAGATAGAGTTAGTGAAAAGGATCATTATTTAATCAAGGTAAAGGGGGAATGGGGTTGGGGGGCAACCATGTGAAACGGCACACAGATGAAAATTTTCAAGTAGTTTAGGTGTTTGGTAGGACAGGGTGGCTGTGGAACAGGCTATAAGGTTACAAAGCCTGAGACCTTGCCATTGAACCAGATCTCTTGACACTGGGTTCAACTCTTTCCTCTTCTGCCACTGGACTGCTTCCTAACTGTCTCATTTGTCACTATGCCCCTTGATCCTTAGTGTCTGGCATATCAAAGGCACTCAAATACTGATATGGAAGGGTAAAAACCTGAGTGGATGAATACTACACTGCTTCTGAACTTCCCTGAAGTTTCTTTTTCTACTTTAGGGCACTGTGGACAGATCCATTCTATTTTTCTCTTATTGTGCTGTCTCTTTTCTACTCTCTTTCATGCTCTCTCTTACAAACACACACGCACACACACACACACACACACACACACACACACACACACACACACAGGTTACCCAACAGTGTCCATTCTGAGTATCAAATTGTTTATACTTCTCAGGTGTAACTACATTCAGGAACTTTGAGCCCAGTTAGCTGACACTCTCATAAAAAACTGTGGATGTGTGGGCTGGAGAAAATTTGAATAGAACATGCTAGTTACAACTTTTAACAGGTTAAAATCACCCATAATAATTTTGACTATATTTCAATAATCATATCTTTTCTGATTTGCCTCAACTAAAGTAGAAATGCTGAGGAAGAAGCATAATATCTCCTCTTTGGAGTCCTTTTCTTAGAGCTATTTTTCCACTTGGTCAAAGAAAGAAAAAGAAGAAATATCTACAAATCAGATCTAATAATTGTCCCTTTGACTGCATTGACTTTAATTAAAAACAGAGAACTGTATTTAAGAAAACATGAAATAATATCTTTCTTTGTAATTTTTCTGGTTGTGATTCATTTAATCCAATATTAAATTGGAAAAACCAGCTGGTTTTTCAGTAAGTTGTTTTAGCTACCATAAGGAACAATCCAATGTTTAAAATCTATACATTCTTTGTATAGAAAGGAGACACTCTGAATAACATTTGATAAAACATTTTGTGTGCAGATTTGAATAAGTTTGATGGTTGTTTTCTCCCTTCACTCTACCTTTGTGTTTTTATTTTTTTTTAATCTGACTTCTCCTGTAGCAAGCCTTTCTTTAGGTCTTGTTCAGCCTTCCTGCAGTCATATTTTACTGTTTTATATCTCATTCCCTCAGAGTTTTGCTCTCAGTGGAGTGATGAAATTCAATCTGTAAACCAAATCATGTTACCAGGTGGAAGCATGTAAACATGTAAGCTGTCCATCTGAAAACCCAGAGTCACGGCATTCACAGTAGGAATTTTAAGTTCTACTTAAACAGAGAGAAGTACATTTTCTGTTTGTCTGTAGAGAAAGTCCTTGTTTCCAGCTGATGCATGGATGAAAAGAAAAGAAGCTGACTATGGCTTCCAGTTTCAGGGACAGATGGAGATACATGGACCACTTTCAGATTGTAGACCTTGGAATTAAGTGTCCTCTTCTGTACCCTGATGAGTGGAAATTTTTCTTTCTCTGGAAGACACATTAGACCTCAGAAAATACCTGTGACCCTGCGGCATCGCCATATTTCCAATGACATTTTAACTTATACAGACCATCTAAAAAGATTATTTTACAATGATCTTTCCAGCTGCTTCAGCTGCACAAAAAATAGATGAATCATGCTACTAACAAGGGTATTTTCTCATCTGTATGGATTGAGTGGGAAGGGTGGAGGGAGGTGGCAATGAGAAAAGAAACTTGATTGCTTCTGTTTGAACTAACTATCTGATTAAAACCACACCAACAATAACAACACCGACAAAGAGGAAAATATACTCTACCACCAAAAAAACACAACAATTTTCACTTTGGATGGACTATTTCCTTTGAAATGGAAAGAAAAAAATGAAGCAGTTACACCTGCTTGTGCTAGGGTGTCCCTAGCACAAGATGTATCCAACCTATAATTTCTGATTACTCAGAAATTCACAGAAAGTAAATCCAGATAGGATTAAGAAAGCCCCCAGGGATGAACAAGTGGGAGAATATTTATTTGTTTGTACCAAATAGTTGACTGAATAATGAATAACTATTAGCTTAAATTGCAATAAACACAGTTATTTAATTGAGATCTAACAGTTGCATTTTTCTTGTTTTCTCCTCAGAAGCCTCTGAACGGCATCTTCAGAGTATCTCATAAAAAGGATGACTATGATCTTTACATCTGAATAGCAGATTTGATTTTCAGCAATTTTCTGATCCTCCCTTTTGTTCTCTAAGGTGACGCTTTTTAGAAGATAAGAACAGACACTCACAAAATTATTTTCCCCTGTTTGGACAAGAGTAAAAGTTTTCTTTATCTAGAAGTATTTAAGTCTTTTATAGCAAAGAGATATTTTTAGAAACAGAAGACCAGGTTCTAACCCAGAATTAAGTTCCCCAGTAACTGATTATCCTCACCCTCCCCTCCACCCGTACCCTTTGGGAGTGAATATGTTGATATTAAGTTTTATCAAGTTATATCAATTGACACATTTAACCTTTTTTCTTATTATGCTTATTTTTTTTCTAGGATATCCTATTAGAGGATAAATTTTTAGTCAGAAAACCACCCTGGACTTTTAGGAAGCTATTCTTTAAAAAAGGAAGGTTGGACGGGACCTTCTGGAATTGAAATTTTTTTATCTATACAAGAGTAGGAAAGCAAGAGGACCTATTTGGAGAGAAATGGAATAGAAAGGGGATATTTGTGAATAGAGCTTAGGATATTAGCTTTATGGAGAGTAAGGACAGAATCTGTAGAAAGGGTTGTGATTATATCTTTATGTTTCCAGATGTATCTAGGTTAATAATTCACAATAGTAATCTGGAATATTTTTTTTCCCTAAATTATTCTCTCTTCCTTCCATCCAGCCCAGGGAAGAGGTATGAAAATGTAGAAAGTAGAAATAGTGTGCTAATCTTTGGGACTTTTTACTTGTTAGTTTATCTGTTTGATTTTCAAACACCCCATTGAAGAGACAGAAATGGAAGCTTGGACAAACTGTCTTAATCAGAAGCAGCAGATAGAGCTGGACTCAGTCCCTTAAAACTATAGAGAAGTGTCTTAGCCTGGAAGGAGAAAACAAGATAGCATGTACAAGCCCCTATGAAGTAGGGATTGGGGCCTCAGTCATCAACAGGAATGGTGAGCAGGGGCAAAATCTCTGAGAGGAACTGGCTATGTGAGGTATTTGGGAAAGTAGAATTCATACATAAGCTCAGATGAGAGTTCCATATCCCAATGTACCTGAAATCATGAGTGAGCCAGCAGTCTAGAAGTGGTCATGTGCATTAGAGCTGAGGGTGTCTCAGTGGCTCTCTATATGGATGAAGCCTGAAGATCAGAAAGGTCCCACTCCTGAATCCCAGGGCACTCTCCAAGACCCCAAAAGGAGACAGCAAATTATGAGTGGGACTAAGCTTCAGTTTCCCACCACCTCCGTGGTAAAGGTGAGTCTCAAAATAAAAATTAAGTTGAGTTTTATAATGCATAGGACTGTCTATTTCTTGCTCAAATTGAACTTGTGGCTGAGCTTCACACTTGTTAATAGAATAAAAAAAAAACAAGAACTTTAATATTGCCGTGATGATACAGGAAGTAGGGTTGAGAAGGGAAAACAGGAAAGGAAAAAAGATTGGTACCCACATTATGTGGCAGGTACCTGAACCATCCTCTCCTGGTGCTCTGGGGCCAGCAAATACCATGAGTTGGTTGTGTAGGAGACTGAAAGGATAGTGCACTCATTTCTTCAATCAGTATTGGAAGGCTAAGTGTAGCCCTGAGGATACAAGATCAGTGCAATACCTTGAAAGTCAGCTGGATGGCGTTTAGACCAGTGAGACAATCACAACATAAGACCAGCATTGACTAGTGGACTGTGTGGGGCCAGGTTTAATAATCCACTGTGCTGCAGCAGGATTCAAAGGAAATAGTTACTTGAGACACCGAATTTCTGTACCCTTGGGTGTGAAAGTCTGTAAAATCTTCTTTTCAATTTGTTTAAACTGCCATGATTATGAACAAACCAGGGGGATGAGAAGCACCAAGAGAAGAACCTGGGCTTCTTTTTTTAAGACAGGTAATGCTTGAGCTATTGATTGGAAATATAGACATGTTCTCATCTGCACTCTGATTTTGTGAAGCAATTCATATAGAAATAATCCATATAAAGTGTCTTCAGATAAATGTTTCGCACTGCAGTACTTATTCTCCGAATGTCAGAGGATTTATTTGGGTCAGTTGGTCTTCAAGTATTTCATATAACAGATATAAATTGAGTTCATTTCGATGTTGTTTCGTTTCTTGAGCCAAGTAGAAGATTCTGGGTTAAGAGTACTAGGTTGGAGTCTGGGCTTCAAATTTTAGAAGTCAGATAATCTTGGGCATGATGTTTCTGACTGTTTCCTTATTTGTAAAATAGAGATGATAGCACTGCATGGTCATGTAGAGGGGAAAAATGAGTACAGGTTGACATTTTGATATCCAAGGAAGTATAATGGAAGTACAGAGGAGGGATCATTAATTCTTCCCCAGGGATGGAATTAGAGTAAGTGATAACTGACCTTGGGATTAAAGGTTGAGTAGAATTTCGCTGGCAACCACAACCACAACCACAACCACAACAACAAAAAGAGGCAGTCCCAACACAAATAACAGTTTAAGCACAGCAATAGAGATATAAGTGAGACGGTGTTCTATGTCCACTAAAATAGTCCTGACCAGTGCTCAACCATATGTCCTTGGCATTCACCAATCTAGTAACATGCATTCTACTGGAAGCGCTTATAACTGTGCCAAAGGCATTCTATCTATTCATGCATGTGACAGGTTAAAAATGCTAGAGTGAATGCATCCAGGAGCAGATACCCCTTGGAAGCAAGTGGGGTTGGGCATTGGATAACAGGGAGGGGTGTTGCTCACTGTATCCCAGGATTCTCCAGTGAGATTGAAGCTTAGTTGTCCTATTCCAAAACCTGGTTGATAATGCATACCTTATTGGTTCTCTTTTTTTCCCTGTCTCCCTTTCCTGAATGTTTGTGGTCCTTTCTGGGGACATCTCCCAAATAATAAAGCAATTGCACACAAATCATGTTTCTGTATCTGCTTCTGGGGAAATCAACTTAAGACAGAGACACTAGTTTGAAATATAGGGCATATGGAAAGGGTAGGAAGGATCTAATTAGGAAACTGTTGTTTGGAGACATATAGTGAAATCCAGTAGAACATGCTATTTGTCTAATATGGAAAATAAGAAGCCTTTGAAAGCCTAAGCAGAGGGGAAGCTGAGAAGAAAGCAGAAGCAACATTTCATATCCACTTTTTAAAAGACATTTTTAGAGCAGTTTTAATTCACAACAAAATTGAGAGGACTGTACAGAGATTTTCCATATACCCTCTGCCACCACACATGCAAAGCCTCTGCTGTTGTCAGTGTCAGTCATCAGAATGATACATTTATTACCAAGAATGAATCTACATTGACACATCATAATCGTCCCAAATCCATAAATTACATTTGAGTTCATTCTTGATCTTGTATATTCTATGAGTTTGGACAAATGTAAAATGACATATATCCATCATTACATATCATACAGAGTGCTAAAAATGCCCTAAAATCCTCTGTGCTCTATTTACTCCTCCACGTCAACCGCTGGCAACCACTGAGTTTTTAATTGTCTCCATAGTTTTGCCTTTTCCAGAATGTTCTGTAGTTAGAATACACAACATGTAGCCTTTTCAGACTGGCTTCTTTTACTTAGTAATATGCATATAAGATTCCCCTATGCTTTTTCATGACTTGATAACTCATTTCTTCTTAGGGCTTAATAATACTCCATTGTCTGGATACACCCCAGTTTATTTATCCTTCACCTACTGAAGGACATCTTGGCTGTTTCCAAGTTTTGGCAATTATAAACAGAGCTGCTATAAACATCTGTGTGCAGGTTTTTGTGTGGACATAAGTTTTCAACTCCTTTGGGTAAATACCAAAAAGTGTGATTGTAAGAGTATGTTTGGTTTTATCAGAGGTTGTCAAACTGTGTTCCAGAATGGCTGTACCATTCCTCATCAGCAATTTTTGAGTGTTTCTATTATTGCACATCCTCACTAACATTTGGTATCATAATTGTTTTAGATTTTGGCTATTTTGATAGATATCTAGTGGTATCTTATTGTTTTAATTTGCATTTCCCTGATGACATGTAATATGGATCATCTTTTCTAATGCTTATTTGACATATGTATATCTTCTTTGGTTAGATGTCTGTTAGGATCTTTGGACTATTTTTTGGTCAGGTTTTTTGTTTTGTTTTGTTTTCTTATTGTTGTGTTTTAATAGTTCTTTGTATACTTTGGAAAATAGTTTTTTTACCAGATGTGTCTTTTGAAAATATTTTCTTCCACTCTGTGGCTGGTTTCTCATTCTCTTGACATCGTCTTTCACAGAGCAGATATTTTCAATCCTAATGAATTCCAGCTTACCAGTTATTTTTTTCATGAGTTGCGTCTTTGGTGTTGTATTGAAAAATACCATACCCAAGGCTATTCTTGATTTTCTCCTATATTATATTCTAGAATTTAATAGGTTTTCATTTTAAATTTATGTCTGTGACCCATTTAATTTAATTTTGTGAAGGACATAAAGTCTATGTCTAGATTTATCACTATTATCATTATTATTACTATTACTGGTTGTGGATATCCAGCTGTTCCAGTACCACTTGCTGAAGAGACTATCTTTTCTCCATTGTATTGCCTCTGCTCCTTTGTCAAAGATCAGTTGACTATATTTGTGGGAGCATATTTCTGGGCTCTTTATTGTGTTCCACTGATTTATTTGAGCATTTTTTTCCCAATATCCACTGTCCTGATTACTGTAGCTTTATAGCAAGCCTTAAAATACAGTAGGATTAGTCCTCCAAATTTGTTCTTTTCCTTCAATACTATATGGGGTATTCTGTGTTTTATTCCTCTTCATATAAATATTAGAATCATTTTGTTGATATCCTCAAGGTAACTTACTGGGATTTTGGTTGGGATTACATTGAATCTATAGATAAAGTTGGGAAGAACTCTTATCTTAGCAATATTGAATCATCCTGTCCATGAACATGGAATATCTCTCCTTTTACTTAGTGCTTCTTTGAGTTCAGTTATCAGAATTTTGTGGTTTTATTCATATTAATCATGTACATATTTTGTTAGATTTATATCTATGTATTTCATTCATTTTGGGTGCTAATGTAAATGATATTGTGTTTTTCTTTTCTATTGGTATAGTGTTTTTAATTTCAAATGGTATATAGAAAAGTAAGCAGCTCAATATTAAAAAAAACAAACAACCCAATCAAAAATTGGGCAGAAAACCTAAACAGACATTTCTCCAAAGAAGACATACAGATAGCCAAGAAGCACATGAGAAGCTGGTCAACATCATTAATTATTACAGAAATGCAAATCAAAACTACAATGAGGTATCACCTCTCACCAGTTAGAATGGGCATCATCAGAAAATCTACAAACAACAAATGTTGCAGGGGGTGTGGAGAAAAGGGAACCCTCTTGCACTGTTGGTGGGAATGTAAATTGATACAGCCACTGTGGAGAACAGTATGGAGGTTCCTTAAAACACTAAAAATAGAATTACCATATGACCTAGCAATCCCACTACTAGGCATATACCCAGAGAAAACCATAATTCAAACAGACACATGCACCTTAATGTTCATTGCAGCCCTATTTATAATAACCATGTCATGGAAGCAACCTAAATGCCCATCGACAGGTGAATGGATAAAGAAGATGTGGTACATATATACAATGGAATATTACTCAGCCACAAAATGGAATGAAATTGGGTCATTTGTAGAGATGTGGATGGACTTAGAGACTGTCATACAGAATGAAGTAAGTCAGAAAGAGAAAAAATAAATATCATATATTAATGCATATATGTGGAACCTAGAAAAATGTTACAGTTGAACTAGTTTTCAGAGCAGAAATAGAGACACAGATGTAGAGAGCAAACGTATGGACACCAAGGGGGGAAAGTGGCGGGGGTGGGTGGTGTGATGAATTGAGAGATTGGGATTGACATGTATACACTAATATGTATAAAATGGATAACTAATAAGATCCTGCTGTATAAACCAATAAATAAAATAAAATTCAAAAATTAAAGAAAAGGAAAGAAAATTGACCTATATTAATTTTGTATTATGCAACCTTATTACAATTGCTTATGAGTTCCAGGAATGTTTTTTATTATTATTATTGTTTCATATGTTCAACAAAGAAGATCATGTTAATTGTGAACAAAGACATTTTTAGGTCTTTCTTCCCAATCTGTGTACCTTTTATTTTCTTTTCTTGTCTTGTCGTATTAGCAAGGATTTTTAATATTATGTTAAAAAGGAGTGGTAAGAAGGGATATCCTTGACTTTTATATGATATTAGTGAGAAAGATTTAAGTTTCTCACCATTATATATGTTAGCTGTAGTTTTGTAGGTAGTCTTTATCAAGTTGAGAAAGTTCCCCTCTAATCCCAATTTAATGAGAGTTATTATAATAAATGAGTGTTGGATTTTGTTAAATGTTTTTCTGCATTTATTAATATGATCATGCAATTTTTCTTTTTTAATCTGTTTTTGGAATAGATTATGTTATTACTTTTCAAATGTTGAATCAGCTTTGCATACCTGGGATAAATACCACTTGGTTGTGGTGTATAATTCTTTATATATATATATATATATATTTTGAATTTTATTTGCTATCATTGAGAATTTTTTTCCATCTATGTCCATGAGAAATATTGGTCTGCTTCCTTTTCTTATAATGTCTGTGATTTTGGTATTAGGGCACTGTTGGCCTCATAGGATGAGTTAGGAGACATTTCCTCTGTTTCAATCTTCTGAAAGAGATTATAAACAATTAGTATAACTTCTTCCTTAAATTCTTGGTAGAAGTTACCAGGGAACCTATCTGGGACTGGTGTTTTCTGTTTTGGAAAGCTATTCATCATTGATTCAGTTTCTTTACTAGATATAGGTTCATCAGGTTTCCTATTTCTTCTTGTGTGAGTTTTGGCAAATTGTGTCTTTCAAAGAATTAGTCCATTTCACCTAAATTATTGTATGATCAGGACCCCCAAGATGGCTGTTCTCTGTACATCCCCTGTTTAACCAGCCCCTGGTTCACCTACACCCTACTTATGTAACTGACCTTCCATCTTAATCATAGAGCCTAATTAATAAAAGCCTATGTACTTGCCTCCTGCCTCAGCTAGTGATTCTTCTAATCTTTAGATCAGAATGTCTTCACTACGATAGTTTATCAAAGGAGCAGTGAAGTGTCTGCCCCTCTGCTGATTTCCCTGGTAGCCAATGAACCAACCTGATGTCAGTTCTCCCTGTAACTGATAACCTTACTCTTTCCGGGGTAAAGAAGACTACTGCCATGTCCTGCCTGCCATCTGCTGTCCACGATGGTGTATTACTCCAGGACCCTCTTGCTTTGGAAGTGTAAGATCTTCCATCTATTAAACCATTGATGTCTCTGTCGCTGACTCCAGGCTCCTTCTTTGATCTTGAGACATGCAGGCCTGCAGTGTGTAACCCAAGAGTTACCAAATTTGTGGGCATTTTGTTGTTCACAGTATTTCTTTATAATGCTTTTAATGTCAGTAGCATCTGTAGTGATGTCCCCTCTCATTTCTGATACTAGTAATATGTGTCCTCTCTCTTTTTCTTAGTTAGCCTGGCTAGAGGCTTATTGATTTTTTTTTTAACTTTAAAAAATGTTTATTTTATTTTAATTATTTATTTTTTTATAGAGCAGGTTCTTATTAGTTATCTATTTTATACATATTAGTATATATATGTCAACCACAAATTCCCAATTCAACGCACCTCCCTCTCCCACCCCACTTTCCCCCCTTGGTGTCCATATGTTTGTTCTCTACCTGTGTGTCTCTATTTCTGCCTTGCAAACGAATTCATCTGTACCATTTTTCTAGATTCCACATATATGCATTAATATATGATATTTGTTTTTCCTTTCTGACTTACTTCACTCTGTATGACAGTCTAGATCCATCCACGTCTCTACAAATGATCCAATTTTGTTCCTTTTTATGGCTGAGCAATATTCCATTGTATATATGTACCACATCTTCTTTATCCATTTGTCTGTTGATGGACATTTAGGTTGCTTCCATGATCTGGCTATTGTAAATAGTGCTGCAATGAACACTGGGGCTCATGTGTCTTTTTGAATTACGTTTTTTTCTGGTTATATGTCCAGTAGTGGGATTGCTGGGTCATATGGTAGTTCTACTTTTAGTGTTTTAAGGAACCTCCATACTATTCTCCATAGTGGCTGTATCAATTTACATTTCCACAAACAGTACAAGAGGGTTCACTTTTCCACACACTCTTTCCAGCATTTGTTGTTTGTAGATTTTCTGAGGATGCCCATTCTAACTAGTGTGAGGTAAGATCTTATTGTAGTTTTGATTTGCAATTTCTCTAATAATTAGTGATGTTGAGCAGTTTTCATGTTCCTCTTGACCATCTGTATGTCTTCTTTGGTGAAATGTCTATTTACATCTTTTGCCCATTTTTTGATTGGGTTGTTTGTTTTTTTTAATTTTGAGCTGCATGAGCTGTTTATATACTTTGGAGATTAATCCTCTGTCCGTTGATTCATTTGCAAATATTTTCTCCCATTCTGAGGGTTGTCTTTTCATCTTGTTTATGGTTCCCTTTGCTGTGCAAAAGCTTTTAAGTTTCATTATGTCCCATTTGTTTAGTTTTATTTTTATTTCCATTTCTCTAGGAGGTGGGTCAAACGGATCTTGCTGTGATTTATGTCATAGAGTGTTCTGCCTATGTTTTCCTCTAAGAGTTTGATAGTTTCTGGCCTTACATTTAGGTCTTTAATCCATTTTGAGTTTATTTTTGTATATGGTGTTAGGGAGTGTTCTAATTTCATTATTTTACGTGTAGCTGTCCAGTTTTCCCAGCACCACTTATTGAAGAGGCTGTCTTTTCTCCACTGTATATTCTTTCCTCCTGTATCAAAAATAAGGTGAACATATGTGCATGGGTTTATCTCTGGGTTTTGTATCCTGTTCCATTGATCTATATTTCTGTTATTGTGCCAGTACCATGCTTTCTTTATTACTGTAGCTTTGTAGTATAGTCTGAAGTACTGGAGCCTGATTCCTCCAGCTCTCCATTTTTCTTTCTCAAGATTGCTTTGGCTATTCCATACAAAGTGTGAAATTTTTTGTTCTAGTTCTGTGATAGATGCCATTGATAGTTTAATAGGGATTGCACTGAATCTGTAGATTGCTTTGGGTATTATAGTCATTTTCACAATGTTTATTCTTTCAAGCCAAGAACATGGCATATCTCTCCATCTGTTTGTGTCATCTTTGATTTCTTTCATAAGTGTCTTATAGTTTTCTGAGTACAGGTCTTTTACCTCCTTAGGTAGGTTTATTCCTGGGTATTTTATTCTTTTTGTTGCAAAGGTGTATGGGATTGTTTCCTTAATTTCTCTTTCAGATTTTTCATTGTTAGTGTATAGGAATGCAAGAGATTTCTATGCATTAATTTTGTATCCTGCAACTTTACAAAATTCATTGATTAACTCTAGTATTTTTTCTGTGGCATCTTTAGGATTTTTTGTGTATAGTATCATGCCATCTGCCAACAGTGACAGTTTTACCTCTTCTTTTCCAATTTGGATTCCTTTTATTTCTTCTTCTTCTCTGATTGCTGTGTTTAGAACTTCCGAAACTATGTTGAATAATAGTGGCAAGAGTGGGCACTCTTGTCTTTTCCTGATCTTAGAGGAAATGCTTTCAGTGTTTCACCATTGAGAATGATGTTTGCTCTGCGTTTGTCGTATATGGCCTTTATTATGTTGAGGTAGGTTCCCTCTGTGCCCACTTTCTAGAGGGTTTTTATCATAAATGGGTGTTGAATTTTGTCAAAAACTTTTTTCTGCATCTATTGAGGTTATCATATATTTTTATCCTTCAATTTGTTAATATGATGTATCACATTGAATTATTTGCATATATTGAAGAATCTTTACATCCCTGTGATAAATCCCACTTGATCATGGTGCATGATCCTTTTAATGTGTTGTTGGATTCTGTTTGTTAGTATTTTGTTGAGGATTTTTGCATCTATATTCATCAGTCGTACTGTTCTGTAATATTCTTTTTTTTTAGTATCTTTTTCTGGTTTTGGTATCAGGGTGATGGTGGACTCACAGAATGAGTTTGGGAGTGTTCCTTCCTCTGCAGATTTTTGGAAGTGTTTGAGAAGGCTGGGGGTTAGCTTTTCTCTAAATGTTTGATAGAATTCACCTGTGAAGCCATTTGGTCCTGGACTTTTGTTTCTTGGAAGATTTTTAATCACAGTTTTAATTTCAGTGCTTGTGATTGGTCTGTTCATATTTTCTATTTCTTCCTGGTTCAGTCTTAGAAGGTTATACCTTTCTAAGAATTTGTCCATTTCTCCCAGGTTGTCCATTTTATTTGCATAGAGTTGCTTGTGGTAGTCTCTTACAATGCTTTGTATTTCTGCAGTGTCCATTGTAACTTCTTCTTTTTCATTTCTAATTTTATTAATTTGAGTCCTCTCCCTTTTTTTCTTGATGAGTCTGGCTAAAGTTTTATTAATCTTTTTATCTTCTCAAAGAACCAGCTTTTAGTTTTATTGATCTTTGCCATTGTTTTCTTTGCTTCTATTTCATTTTTTTCCACTTGATCTTTATGATTTCTTTTCTTCTACTTTAGGTTTTGTTTATTCTTCTTTATCTAATTCCTTTAGGTGTAAGGTTAGACTGTTTATTTGAGATTTTTCTTGTTTCTTGAAATAGGATTGTATTGCTATAAACGTCCCTCTTAGAACTGCTTTTGCTGCATCCCATAAGTTTAGGAATGTCATGTTTTTGTTGTCATTTGTCTCTAGGTAATTTTTGATTTCCTCTTTGATTGCTTTAGTGATGTCTTGGTTATTTAGTAATGTATTGTTTAGCCTCCATGTGTTTTTGTTTTTTACTTTTCCCTGTCATTTATTTCTAATCTCATAACATTGTGGTTGGAAAATATGCTTGATATGATTTCAATTTTCTTAAATGTATGGAGGCTTGATTTGTGACCCAAGATATGATCTATCCTGGAGAATGTTCCATGTGCACTTGAGAAGAAAGTGTGATCTGTTGGTAAGAATTGTTATTTTGGGGGGGAAATTGTCTTCTTTACCATTATGTAATATCTTTCGTTATCCCTGATAACTTTTTTTACTTTTTACTCTTTCTGAAATTAATCTAGCTACTGCTTTCTTTTGATTAGTATTAGAATGGTATATTTTTCTTTGTCCATTTGCTTTTAATCAATGCATGTTTTTATATTTTAAGTAGATTTCTTGTACACAAAATATAGTTGGGTCTTGTTTTGTGATCTACACTGATAATCTCTGTCTTTTAACTGGTACATTTAGACCATTGGTGTTCAAAGTGATTATTGATATAGTTGGATTAATATCTATCATATTTGTATTTGTTACTGTTTTATCTTTATTGCCCTTGTTTCTATTTTTGTCTTCCACTCTTCTTCTCCCTTTTGTGTAATTGAATATTTTATGATTCTATTTTTCTCCTTTCTTAGCATATCAATTATATTTCATTTTTCCACCTTTTAGAAAGCAAATACTGCCAACTTTATAATAAAATGAGTTGGAGAAAGCATTACACTAGGAAAAGTGAGTGAGTCTAAAGTAATATTTTGATAAGTAGTAATGAAAACTGAATTTCTGTACCAATAGAGAATTTGCAGTCTGTTGGGCTTGTTAATTAATTGGACATAAAGTTCGGAGTGGGAGGTTGTGCAGTCATGGAAACCAACATTTTTGCCCTTGAAAATGATAGGTGATAAAGCAATCAATGAAGATAGGTAACAATGGGAGACAAAAATGGTGAATTTGTGGTGCTTGTTGAAGATTCAGATGGCAGCCTTTAATTTTTCGATTTAACAAATATTTGTTGAACTTACTTTGAACCAGGCAGTCTCTGGGTCCTAGGAGTAAGAAGTCACAGCCTCTGTTCCTACACAGCTACACTGTGTGGTGGAAAGGTTGTAAATGTGATACAGGTTGAGAAGACCATTTATATGTAGGTGCTAGAATAAACTGTGGGAGTTGATTTCTTTATCTAGCAGAAAGAATATTTTACTATTTCTCTAAGATAATGTCTTTAATTTGGTGGGATTTCTTTTCATAGGCAAATAGTTCTTTGGATTTGGGAAGAATGGATTGCAATATTTTATCTCTGAAAGCTTCACATTAACATATTTTTAAAAAGGGGTAAAGAAGAGTGAAGAGTCAGAATTATAATTTCCCTGTTTAGGTTGATATAGAATAAAGCTCATAGAGCACTGTGACTTGTTATGTATTAATGGATTCTTCTCTGCTAATGTTAGTTGAATTTCAATGGTAGAGAAAATAAAGAGAAATATATTTTCTTCTCTTGATGTTACTTGCCTAGTTTGCAAATAGTAATATTTTTTGGCTTCCTGGAAAAGAAACAATGGCTGAATTGTGTTTTGAAACTCAAGGAGAAACACTAAAATCTATGTTTTATGCATCACCTAATTCTTTATTCCTTCCTTCCTTCTTTCTTCCTTCCTTCCTTCCTTCCTCCCTCCCTCCCTCCCTCCTTCCCTCTCTCTCTCTCTTTCTTTCTTTCTTTCTTTCTTTCTTTCTTTCTTTCTTTCTTTCTTTCTTTCTTTCTTTCTTTCTTTCTTTCTTTCTTTCTTTCTTTCTTTCTTGCAATATTTCAGTATAATTTAACTATCAGTATTTTTTTTCCGTTTATTTCCTTGCTAAAGGAAGGCAGTATATGTTCTTGCCAGGTTAGAGTACCAACTTTTATCAGTTTGATGTATAGTTCTTGGGAACCTTTATTTGTATCATTAAAATAATGCTACTTTGAATCATTCATCTTTGAAAACCTGAGCTTTTTGTGTCCCCGTTTATAATAATTCAAGAGATATAAGATATTTGCCAATGTGAATAACATAATCTCATAGCTTTTACCATTGTGGGAATAGGTTTTTAAAAAATTACTGTGACTATAATTTGTCTTAAATTATTCATTCCCAATATTGCATTGCTAATATTGCATAAACTTCACTCGAAACCAAATGATCTCTTTCAGGATATTTACACAGATGTGACAATTTGACATATATCATTTCTCCTTGATTTATATTTTTTATTTCTTCAATCAATCAACCAAATTAATCAATAAGTATTTATAGAGTTTCTATTTGGAATAACAGATCTTTAGGCTTAAAGCTCAGGCCTGCCAGGGGAATTATTCACATGGCAACAAAAACTCTAATTTACCCACACTTTCAACAAATCCTCCAACATGTTGCTGGTTGTTTGCCTTTGGTGAGAAGGCACGGCTATAATGAAGTCCCCAAACAGTTTACACTGGCAAAGGAACACTTTTCAAAGAACCTGATGGGGACTTGGCAGCTGGGAAACTTGTAAGATTTGAGACCCTGCAAGATTTGCCCCTTCTCTATGTTGTTCCTTCCTTCATGAAGATAAAAATATAAACCTCAGCCACATGAAAGATATTTGTATTTTCTGGGTATGGTGGTGCCTTTCTAAGAATCACATCCTCATCATCCACGTTACACAATGCATAACCCTCCTTTTACAAAACTCAATGTAAACACTAGAAGTAGAGTGATATGGAAGGCACTGAAATACGGACATCTCAAACACCAGGGGCATTCGAGATTGCAGTGTTTCTCAAACCTTTGGTGTCAGGATCTCTTTATAGTTTTAAAAAGTCATGGAAGAGGGCTTCCCTCGTGGCACAGTGGTTGAGAGTCCGCCTGCTGATGCAGGGGACACGGGTTTGTGCCCCGGTCTGGGAGGATCCCACGTGCCGAGGAGCGGCTGCTCCGCAACGGGAGAGGTCACAGCAGTGAGAGGCAAAAAAAAAAAAAAAAAAAAAAAAAAAAAAGTCATGGAAGACCCCAAAGACTTTTTTGTTTTTAATATTGATCATAGATAGCTATTTTATTTACCATATTATCAAAACAGCTGAGGACTTTTTGACATTTTCATCACTAATATATTTTAAATGAAAATAATTAACCCATTACAAGTTAAGTGTGATGCTGTAGAAGCCAAAAGAAGTGTATCAATAAGGAATGTCATATCTGTCAAATGGTGTAAAATATCAGAGTCCTAAAGTTGGGTCATGAGATTTAGCAACGTGGAGGTTTTCTGTGACCTTGGAGTGAAGGTCTAACTACAGTGGGTTTACGAGAGATTAGAAGGAGAGAAACTGGATAGACTGAGTATAGACCACCCCTTCCAGGTGCTTTGTTACAAAGATTAGAAGAAATAGTGTGATAGCTGATGGGAAGAGTGAGTCCAGTAAAACGTGTGTTTTCTGGTTTAGATTTTGCTTTTCAAGATGAGAAGATTAATAGAATGCTTATGTTCTGATGGGGATGATTTAGCAAAGAGAAAAAGGTTGACAATGTAAGAGACAGGGAAAACACATGGATTAATGCTTTAGAGTGTGCAACAGGGCTTGGGACCTAGTACACAGGTGGAGGGACTGGCTCTAAAAAGAACACAGAAAATTCATCTTTCAAAACAGCCAGGAAGGCTGAGTGAATACGTATGTCAATGGTGGGTGAGGAAAGGCAGTAGAGGGAGTCTAAGCACGTTCTCTTCTGATTGCTTCACTTCTCAGTGAAAGAGAGAGATCATGAGCTGAGAGTGAAGATGGGCAGGTTGGTGGTTTTAAAAACAGTAGGTGTGGAAGAGTCACCTAAGAGAGTGGACTGGGAATGAACTAGGACTGTGGTTCTCAAAGGGTGATCCTCAGACCAGCAGTATTCACATGACCTGAAAACTTGTTAGAAATGCAAATTCTCAAGGACTTGTTTCAGACCCACTTCAAACCTTACTTCTGAGGGTGAACCCCGAAAATCCTCCAGGGATTCTGATGCACACTGACATTTCAGAGCCACTGGATGAGTATGTACCATACGATTTTTGAGTCACCCTAACTACCTTGAATGTCAAGAACAATGCAAAGTGAGACCAGTCAGCTAGTGTGTTGTAGGTTTTTCTCCAGCCAAAATCAGATAATTTTTTTATGGGATAGGCAAAGAGTTGGACTTACAGGTTATGGTCATTGTCTTCTAAAACATTAAATGGAAAGTCTATAAAAATTACAATAATAAAGATTGTTACGGTCTGAGATGTGTCCCCCCACCCCCAACTAACATTCCTGTTAAAAGTCTTAATACCTCAGAATGTGAGTATATTTAGATATAGGGCCTTGAAAGAGGTAATTAGGTTGTATGAGGTCATTAGGATGGGTCATAATCCAATATGACTGGTGTTCTTAGAAGAAGAGAAAATTAAGAGACAGAGACACATGAAAGGAAGATCATATGAAAACACAGAGATTATACGGCTGTTTATAAACCAAGGACAGATGCCTCAGAAGACACCAACCCTGCCAAAACCTTGATCGTGGATTTCCAGCTTCCAGAACTTTGAGACAGTAAACCGTTGTTGTTTAAGCCACCCAGTCTGTGGTACTTTGCTCTGGCTATCCAAACAAATGAATACAAAGATGGCAGTGAAATGTTTTATTTTCTAAACACTTAAGATAAAAAGGGCTAACTTCACTTACCAGATCGGTACTTTAGCCAACTGACTTTAATTATCTTTATTCCTTTCTATAGAGGGGAATTATAATAACATCTACCTCAAAGGGCTATTGTGGAGATGAAATGAGGTAATTCATGTAAAGCTTTCACTAAGTACCAAACCCACGAAGTCCTCAAAAATATCAGTCTGGAAAAAAAAAATGGCATCACTTCAAAAAAGCATGCATGTTTGGCCAGGACAATTCTTGCTCTTGAATCCACAGTTAGAACTCAAATTGCAAAGTCTCTGGAGGTATCAGCTGTTGATTTGAGGTGTGTGTTCCCGAGCCTTGTGGCACTGCCCTTTTCTTCTTCTCCAGGATTGATTTCTGAAGCAGCCCTAAAGGCCACAAAGCAGGGTTGGGACTCCTGGATTGATTTTTTTATGTTGACACACTGGGCCAGGCCCTGTCTGGTTTATAAACTGATGCTATATTATTTCCAGGTCTCTTATGAAAGTGAGCCAGAAAAATCATTTTTACAGTAAGGTTGGATTTTCTCTTGTGTAGTTTTGTTTGGGGAGCTGTGGAGGCAGGGAAGGGGGACAGAGAGGTGACAGAGTGACTCCTTTTCTCCTCCCAGTTTTGTATTTCTCCATTTCAAAGTGTTATCACTTAGAAAATATTACTTAATTGACAATATGATAGTTTCTTATATAAGACCGAGTCTAGGCTTGGGGTGCTATTTACTGTGATTATCACTTCCAAATGTGGTACTTTGTTGTATTTTTCCTCCACAAGCAGTTATTTGTTGGTAATGGATTTCTGTAAGCCAAATTATATCCTCTCTTTAAGAATCATTTTGACTGTGTATCTGCAACAGCCTTTTCAGAGAGGGCTAATTATTACCGATAGGGATGATAGAGAGAGAGAGATTCTCCCTGTTCTGAGCAATTAAAAAAACTTCTTGTCCCAGTTTACTTTGCACAGGCCTGTCATTGAACCAGCATCCTTGATTTGTGTTTAAACTGCAATAAAAATAAATGTAGGAAGTCTTGGCTTATACAAAGACCAGTACTCCTATGATCTTAAAGCGGTTTAAAAATTTTGCAAGTATACTGTTTGTAGATTTCAGACTACTCAGGGTCACTCAGTGTAAAGTAATCATCTGCAAATGCCTTATTTGTCCATTAAGGCAGAGAACCAAACTGGTGGTTTATGGATGAATCAGTACTGCATGTCTAAGAGATTTGTTCAGTTACCAGAGCGTTAGTGCTTTTCTTTTGGTTGTACGCGACCTTGGTTTAATAAAAATCTCTATCCAATATCTTCTATATTTGCTCAAAATGTTTTTCCAAAGTAGTATTGGACTTTTAACTTTACTTATGATGTTTTCTGTGTTGTTTCTATATTCACAAACCTATTTATATTTTCCTTTTTGATGTGAGATCAAAATTCACATTGTTTTATCCCTACCCCCAAGAGCTCAATAATTATTCCCACATTTTCCAATTCCTGCCTGATTTGAAATGCCTTTATTATATAGTATTTTCTCATTTATGCTAAGTAATTTATATCAGATATCCTCCTGGTTCCATGATGTGTACATCTATTCTTTTATCAGCTCCATTCTACAAAGGAATCTTATGTTTTCATATATGGTAAGGAGAATCCTCATCTGTAACTCTTTATCAAAACATTTTTTTATCCTGATCTGTTTATTATTCCTAATATAATTTTTAACCTTGTGATTACATACATAAAACTTACACACTTTTTATTATAAAAATTATCAGATGTGGAAGGATATCATGTAAAAAGTAAAAAGCTTCCTTGATTTTTCAATCCCACCCTAGAATCAAACAATTAACAATTCCTTGAGTGTACTTATGGATCTTTTTCTAGGCATTTGCATATTATGTGTTTTCAAAATAGTTTGGGATTTTGTGTTTACATGAATTACAAAAACATACATACACATTTTTCAATATATATTAAACGCTTACCCATCATGTACCTGGCACTGGGATACATCAGTGACCAAGAAAGACAGAAATCACTGGGCTGGTGGGGCTTACATCCTAGTGGAGAAAATCAGACAATTAACAATATACATAACATACAATTAAATCATTTAATATTGTAGAATATGGTTAAATGCTGTGGAAAAGCAAAGAGTGTGAGAAGTTCTTGTATGTGTAGTGGAGAGTGTTGCAATTTTAAATAGGATGCTCAAGCAGCTCCCCTAAGAGAGTCAGATATGAGCAAAGACCTGTAGGAGGTGTTCCAAAACTTGGTTTTAGCACTTATATCTTGAGGATTTTTCTTGTCGGCACTTAACTATTCCTTCATTCTTTGAACTGCTCTTCAATATTCTATATCATTTTAATACTTCTTTCTTGGACACTAACTAACAAAGTATAGAAGATTTAAAAGACACATGAGCAATATTTATTCACTAAACATAGAAGTATATAACGCAAATTAAAAATATTCATTATTTTCTAAAATTATTGAAATACCTACAAAGAGTTTACTATATATTAAGCATCAATCAGTGTCTCAATAAATTGACAAAAATAAACAAACAAAAAATTAAAAAATGGATATTATTCTGGTTATATCCTTAAATCACAATGCAATAAAGAAATGAATAATGAAATAATAGCCAACTTAATCTATTTCCATAGAAATTTAAAAAAATAGATAACTGTTACAATTCTTTATCAGCCTTTAAAACAAATTTTGAGAATCAAAATTGATATTAAAAACTCTTTTCCTATAACTATGCTGTACACATGAAAATAATACAATATTGTAAATCAACTATATTCAATAAAAACGATTCTTTTAAAATCGATGAGAATACTATTCAGAAATTCCTATGAGAGACAACAAAAGCAATAATCAGAGTTAATTTTAGAAGCTCCAAAGCATTATTTGAAAAAAAAAAGTGGTTTAAAATAAAGTATTATATTCAAAATCTAGAAGCAGAATAAGCAAAATGCAAGTAAAATAGAATTTTTAAAGAAAAAAATTCTTAAATAATATTTAAAATATAAAAATATATATGGTAGCTTGAAAAGATCCATACCAACCTACTTTGCAAGTTAGTTGAAGGAAAAAGGATAAGTAAATATGACAAATAAAGAGAAAACTTTTTTCATTGAAAAAAAGATAGATGTATAATAGCACATACATTAAAAAAAATCTAGAATCTAGATGAAATAGTTTCTAGAAAAATGTAAAGTATTAAAATTGAGCCAAGAAGAATAGGTAGTCTTGATAGACCAATTACAATAAAGAAAATATGGTATAAAATATTTCCTTAAAAGGACACTAAAATGTTTCCAGTTTTCACATGGCTGATTAAAGCCTTCATTTCCTACTTATTCTATCAAATATGAAAAAGTAACTGGTAAAATAAGAAATAAAAATGTAAATTTAGGTCTTCCCTGGTGGCACAGTGGTCGAATCCGCCTGCTGATGCAGGGGACACAGGTTCGTGCCCCGGTCAGGGAAGATCCCACATGCCGCAGAGTGGCTGGGCCCGTGAGCCATGGCCGCTGAGCCCGCGTGTCCAGAGCCTGTGTTCTGCAATGGGAGAGGACACAACAGTGAGAGGTCTGCGTACAGCAAAAAAAAAAAAAAAAAAAAAAAAAGTAAATTTAATATTTTGTTGGAGCATGTAGACCACTTAAATTCCTGAGCAACAAAATAAGAGAGGGCTGCCCAAATCAGTAAACATGAAACAGAGGTAGAGAGGGACTTGAGAAAAGAATGTTCATGATTTCATTATTTATTTATTTATTTTTATTAATTTTTTTTTATTAATTCCCTGTGAAGTTGGTTGAAGCCATGACCATAACCTCTAAAGATGAAAAGGGAATGTGATCCCTAGTTTCCACCCTGTCAAGTAACACTGACAGTCAAGTATAAAAGGCAATGGAAATTACAATCTTATACCACTCTTGCTTACCAAATTGGCATAATTCAATAAGTATAAAAACATATTAGATGTTAGCAAGAGTGTGAGAACACTGGGGTTATTATACATAGCAGGTGGGATGATCGAAAGGAATAACTTTTAAAAATTGTATTATTATTATTTTTTTACATCTCTATTGTAGTATAATTGCTTTACAAAGCTGTGTCAGTTTCTGCTGTATAGCAAAGTGAATCAGCTATATGTATACATATATCTCCCTATCCCCTCCCTCTTGTGCCTCCCTTCCACCATCCCTATCCCATCCCTCTAGGTGGTCACAAAGCACTTAGCAGCTGCTTCCCACTAGCTATCTATTTTACATTTGGTAATGTATATATGTCAATGTTACTCTCCCATTTCGTCCCATCTTACCCTTCCCCCATCCCCATGTCCACAAGTCCATTCTCTATGGCTGAGTCTTTATTCCTGGTCTGCCCCTAGGTTCATCACAACCTTTTTTTTTTTTTTTTTTTTTTTTTTATTCCATATATATGTGTTAGCATACGGTATTTGTTTTTCTCTTTCTGACTTACTTCACTCTGTATGACAGTCTCTAGGTCCATCCACCTCACTACAAATAACTCAAATTCATTTCTTTTTATGGCTGAGTAATATTACATTGTATATATGTGCCACATCTTCTTTATCTATTCATCTGTCAGTGGACACTTAGGTTGCTTCCATGACCTGGCTATTGTAAATAGTGCTACATGAACATTGTGGTACATGACTATTTTTGATTTACTGTTTTTTCAGGGTATTTGTCCAGTAGTGGGATTGCGGGGTCATATGGTAGTACTATTTTTAGTTTTTTAAGGAGCCTCCATACTGTTCTCCATAGTGGCTGCATCAATTTACACTCCCACCAACAGTACAAGAGGGTTCCCTTTCCTCCACACCCTCTCCAGCATTTATTGTTTTAAATTTTTTGTGATAGCCATTCTGACTGGTGTGAGGTGATACCTCATTGTAGTTTTGATTTACATTTATCTAATGTTTAGTGATGTTCAGCATCCTTTCATGTGTTTGTTGCCAATCTGTATATCTTCTTTGGAGAAATGTCTATTTAGGTCTTCTGTCCATTTTTGTATTGGGTTGTTTGTTTTCTTGATATTGAGCTCCAAGACCTGCTTGTATATTTTGGAGATTAATCCTTTGTCAGTTGCTTCACTTGTAAATATTTTCTCCCATCCTGAGGGTTGTCTTTTTGTCTTGTTTATGGTTTCCTTTGATGTACAAAATCTTTTAAGTTTCATTAGGTCCCATTTGTTTATTTTTGGCTTTATTTCCATTTCTCTAGTAGGTGGGTCAAAAAAGATGTTGCTGTGATTTATGCCATAGAGTGTTCTACCTATGTTTCCCTCTAAGAGTTTCATAGTGTCCAGTCTTACATTTAGGTCTTTAATCCATTTTGAGTTTATTTTTGTGTATGGTTTAGGGAGTGCTCGAATTTCATTCTTTTATATGTAGCTGTCCAGTTTTCCCAGCACCACTTATTGAAGAGGCTGTCCTTTCTCCACTGTATATTCTTGCCTCTTTTGTCAAAGATAAGGTGACCATATGTGCGTGGATTGATCTCTGGGCTTTCTATCCTGTTCCATTGATCTATATTTCTGTTTTTGTTCCAGTACCATACTGCCTTGATTATTGTAGTTTTGTAGTATAGTCTGAAGTTAGGGAGCATGATCCCTCCAGCTCTGTGTTTCTTTCTCAAGATTGCTTTGGCTATTCAGGGTCTTTTGTGTTTCCATACACGTTTTAAAATTTTTAGTTCTAGTTTTGTGAAAAATGACCTTGGTAGTTTGATAGGGATGGCATTGAATCTGTAGATTGTTTTGGGTGGTATAATCATTTTCACAATGTTGATTCTTCCAATCCAAGAACATGGTATATCTTTCCATCTGTTTGTATCATCTTTGATTTCTTTCATTAGTGTCTTATAGTTTTCTAAGTACAGGTCTTTTACCTCCTTAGGTAGGTTTAGTCCTAGGTATTTTATTCTTTTTGTTGCAATGGTAAATGGGAGTGTTTTCTTAATTTCTCTTTCAGATTTTTTGTTGTAAATATAGAGGAATGCAAGAGATTTCTGTGCATTGACTTTGTATCTTGCAACTTTACAAAATTCATTGATTAGCTCTAGTAGTTTTCTGGTAGCATCTTTAGGATTCTCTATGTGTAGTATCATGTCATATGAAAACAGTGATATTTTTACTTCTTCTTTTCCAATTTAGATTCCTTTATTTTATTTTTCCTCTCTGATTGCTGTAGCTAAAACTTCCGAAACTATGTTGAATAATAGTGGTGAGAGTGGGCACCCATATCTTTTTCCTGATATTAGAGGAAATGTTTTCAGTTTTTCACCATTGAGAATGATATTTCCTGTGGGTTTGTCATATATGGTTTTATTATGTTGAGGTAGGTTTCCTCTGTGCCCACTTTCTGGAGGGTTGTTTTCATAAACTGGCACTGAATTTTGTCCAAAGCTTTTTCTGCATCTATTGAGATGATCATATGGTTTTTCTCCTTCATTTTTTTAATATGGTGTATCACATTGTTTGATTTGTGTATATTGAAGAATCCTTGCATTCCTGGGATAAATCCCACTTGATCATGGTGTATGATCCTTTTAATGTGTTGTTGGATTCTGATTGCTAGTATTTTGTTCAGGATTTTTGCATCTGTATTCATCAGTGATATTGGCCTGTAGTTTTCTTTTTTTGTAACATCTTTGTCTGGTTTTGGTATCAGGGTGATGGTGACCTCATAGAATGAGTTTGGGAATATTCCTCCCTCTGCTATATTTTTGAAGAGTTTGAGAAGGTTAGGTGTTAGCTCTTTTCTAAATATTTGATAGAATGCGCCTGTGAAGGCATCTAGATGGCCCTGGACTTTTGTTCATTGAGAGATTTTTAATCACAGTCTCAATTTCAGTGCTTGTGATAGGTCGGTTTATATTTTTTATTTCTTCCTCGTTCAGTTGTGGAAGGTTGTACTTTTCTAAGAATTTGTGCATTTCTTCCAGGTTTTCCTTTTTTTTTTTTTTTGCAGTACGCGGGCCTCTCACTGTTGTGTCCTCTCCCATTGTGGAGCACAGGCTCCGGATGTGCAGGCTCAGTGGCCATGGCTCACGGGCATAGCTGCTCCACAGCATGTGGGATCTTCCCAGACCAGGGCACGAGCCCATGTCCCCTGCATCGGCAGATGGACTCTCAACCACTGTGCCACAGGGAAGCCCCAGATTTTCCATTTTATTGCCATATAGTTACTTATGGTAATCTCTCATGATCCTTTGTATTTCTGAAGTGTCAGTTATTTCTTCTCCTTTTTCATTTCTAATTCTGCTGATTTGAGTCTTCTCCTCTTTTTCTTGATGAGTCTGGCTAGTGGTTTATCAATTTTGTTTATCTTCTCAAAGAACCAGCTTTTAGTTTTATTGATCTTTGCTTTGTTTCCTTCATTTCTATTTCATTTATTTCTGATATGATCTTTATGTATTCTTTCCTTCTGCTAACTTTGAGTTATTTTGTTTTTCTTTCTCTAATTGATTTATGTGTAAGCTTAGGTTATTTATTTAAGATGGTTCTTGTTTCTTGAGGTAGGATTGTATTGCTACAAACTTCCCTCTTAGAACTGCTTTTGCTGCATCCCATAGATTTTAGGTCATCGTGATTTCATTGTCATTTGTTTCTAGGTATTTTTTGATTTCTTCTTTGATTGCTTCAGTGATCTGTTGGCTATTTAGTAACATATGGTTTAGCCTCCATGTGTTTGTACTTTTTACAGTTTTTTCCCCTGTAATTGATATCTAGCCTCATAGCATTGTGGTCGGAAAAGATATTTGGTACAATTTCAATTTTCTTAAATTTCCCAAGGCTTGATTTGTGACCCAGGATATGATCTATCCTGGAGAATGTTCCACATGCACTTGAGAAGAAAGTGTATTCTGTTGTTTTTGGATAGAATGTGTGGTAAATATCAATTAGTCAATTTTGTTTAATGTGTCATTTAAATCTTGTGTTTCTTTATTTATTTTCTTTTGGGATGGTCTCTCCATTGGTGAAAGTGGGGTGTTAAGGTGCCCTTCTATGATTGTGTTACTGTCAATTTCCCCTTTTATGGCTGTTAGCATTTGGCTTATGTATTGTGGTGCTCCTATTTTGGGTGCATAAATATTTACATATTTATATGTAACATAACATATATATATATATATATATATATTGTTATCTCTTTTTCTTGGATTGATCCTTTGATCATTTTGTAGTGTCCTTCTTTGCCTCTTGTAATAATCTTTGTTTTAAAGTCTATTTTGTCTGATATGAGAATTGCTACCCCAGCTTTCTTTTGATTTCCATTTGCATGGTATATATTTTTCCATCCCTTCAGTTTCAGTCTGTATGTGTTCCTAGGTCTGAAGTGGGTCTCTTATAGACAGCATATATACGGGTCTTGTTTTTGTATCCATTCAGCCAGTCTATGACTTTTGGTTGGAACATTTAATCCATTTACATTTAATGTAATTATTGATATGTTTGTTCCTATTACCATTTTCTCAATTGTTTTGGGTTTGTTATTGTCTTTTCCTTCTCTTGTGTTTCCTGCCTAGAGAAGTTCCTTTAGCATTTGTTGTAAAGCTGGTTTGGTGGTGCTGAATTCTCTTAGCTTTTGCTTGTCTGTAAAGGTTTTAATTTTTCTGTCAAATCTGAATGAGATCCTTGCTGGGTAGAGTAATCTTGGTTGTAAATTTTTTCCTTTCATCACTTTAAATATGTCCTGCCACTCCCTTCTGGCTTGCAGAGTTTCTGCTGAAAAATCAGCTGTTAACCTTATGTGGATTCCCTTTTATTTTATTTGTTGCTTTTCCCTTGCTGCTTTTAATATTTTTTCTTTGTATTTAATTTTTGATTTGTTGATCAATATGTGTCTTGGGTGTGTTTCTCCTTGAATCTATCCTGTATGTGACTCTCTGCACTTTCTGTAATTGACTGACTATTTCCTTTCCCTTGTTAGGGAAGTTTTCAATGATAATCTCTTCAAATATTTTCTCAGACCCTTTCTTCTTCTCTTCCTCTGGGACATCTCTAATTCGCATGTTTGTGTGTTTAATGTTGTCCCAGAGGTCTTTGAGACTGTTCTCAATTATTTTCATTCTTTTTTCTTTTTTCTGCTCTGCAGCAGTTATTTCCACTATTCTATCTTCCAGGTCCTTTATTCGTTCTTCTGCCTCAGTTTTTCTGCTATTGATTCCTTCTAGAGTATTTTTAATTTCATTTATTGTGTTTTTCACCTGTGTTTGTTTGTTCTTTAGTTCTTCTGGTGGATTCTTCTGGTGGGTTTTTACCTTGCTCCTTCAACTGCTGCATATTTCTCTTTCTTCTCATTTTGCTTAACTTACTGTGTTTTGTTTCTCCTTTTCAAGGCTGCAGGTTTGTAGTCCGTCTTATTTTTGTTGTCTGCCCCCAGTGGGTGAGGTTGGTTCAGTGAGTTTTGCAGGTTTCCTGGTGGGGGGGATTGGTGCCTGTGTTCTGGTGGGTGGGCTGGATCTTGTCCCTCTGTTGAGTAGGGCCACATCTGGTGGTGTGTTTTAGTGTGTCTGTGAACTTATTATGATTTTAGGCAGCCTCTCTGCTAATGGGTGGTGTTGTGTTCCTGTCTTGCTAGTTTTTTGCCATGGGGCATCCAGCACTGGAGCTTGCTGTCTGCTGGGTGAAGCTGGATCTTCATGTTGAAATGAAGATTTCTGGGTGAGCTCTGGCTAATTAATATTACGTGGGGCCAGGAGGTCTCTGGTGGTCCAATGTCTTAGACTTTGTCCTCCCACCTCAGAGGCTCAGGCCCAACACCTGGCTGGAGCACAAATACCCTGCCAGCTGCACAGCATGGAAGAAAAGGAAGAAAAAAAAAAAAAAAACAAAAACAGACAGAACCCCAATACAAATGGTAAAAGCAAAAATAAAGAGAAAATTTCACACAAAGAAACATATACACACACAGTCACAAAAAGAGAGAGAAAAAAAAGAGAGCAACCAAACCAATAAACAAACCCAACAAAGAAAAGAAGCACCATAAGCTAAACTAAGATAAACATAAAACCAAAAACAATTCAAATGCAGAAAGCAAACCCCAAGTCTAGAGTTGTTCCCAAAGTCCACTGCTTCAATTTTGGGAACATTCTTTGTCTTTTCAGGTATTGCACAGATGCAGGATTTATCAAGCTGGTTGCCCCAGTTTAATCCACTACTCCTGAGTTGCACAGAAAAATTTCCCTTTCTCTCCTTTGTTCACACAGCTCCTGGGGTTTACCTTGGTTTTGGCCCTGCATCTGCATGTAGGGTGCCCTCAGACATCTGTTCCCCACCCAGACAGGAAGGGATTAAAGCAGTGGCTGGTTAAGGCCCTCTTGATCACTCAGGCTGGAGAGAGGGAAAGGTACGGTAGTCATAATTGGACTGCAGGTCATGCCTGTGGAGGCAGAGGCTGGTGTGACTTTGCAACAGCCTGAAGCACACTGTGTGTTCTCCCAGGGCTGTTGACCCTGGACCATGGGACCCTGGCAGTGGTGTGCTGTACATGCTCACAGGGAGGTGTGGGTAGTGACCTGTGCTTGCACACAGGATTCTTGCTGGCAGCAGTGGCAGTGGTAGTGGTCCATGCCTGACTCGGGTTTGAGATGATACTTGCAGCTCGTGCCTGTCTCTGGAGCTTGCTTAGGTGGAGCTCTGCCATCTTTGGGTACATGGAGCAGGAAACCCCTCTCCTCATGCACCCCAAAACAATGGTCTCTTGCCTCTCCAGCAGTTCCATACTTTTTCCTGGACCCCTCTTAGCTAGCTGTGGTGCACTAGCCCCTTTCAGGCTGTGATCACAGAGCCAATCCCAGTCCTCTCCCTGGGATCTGACCTCCAAAGTCCAAGCCTCAGTTTCCAGCCCCCACCCGCCCTGGTATGTGAGCAGGCAAGCATCTCAGGCTGGTGAGTGCTGGTTGGCAGTGATCCTCTGTGCAAGAAGCTCTCTACTTTGTCCTCTGCACCTCTGTTGCTGTGCTCTCCTCTGTGGCTCTGAAGCTTCCCATCCCCACCAGTGAAGGGGTTTCCTAGTGTGTGGAAACTTTTCCTCCTTCACAGGACCCTCTCAGAGGCACAGGTCCCATCCTCATTCTTTTGTCTGTTTTTTCTTTTTTGCCTACCAGGTATGTGGGGATTTTCTTGCTCTTTGGGAAGTCTGAGGTCTTCTGCCAGCATTCAGTATGTGTTCTGTAGGAGTCGTTCCATATGTAGATGTATTTTTGATGTATTTGTGGGGAGGAAGGTGATCTCCACATCTTACTCCGCTATCTTGAAGGTTTCCTCTGGAATAACTTCTATAGCCAGCAATATGACAAGATCTGTTAAAATTATACCTTCAAGTACTCTTTGACTCAGCAATTACACTTGGTATTTTTCCATCAGAAATAATTGCATACAAGGATATGAGTGCAATCATTTTCATGTAGTATTTTGGTTATAGAAAATGATTGGAAGCAAACTAAATAACCATCAGAAGAATACTATTTAAATAAATTATTACACAACTAAAAATGCTTTAAACAGGGTAAGTAAATTTCTACTGTAAAAGGCAGATGGCAAAATTTTTCATCAAGGAAAGGGCTTTCTGGCTCTTAACTATACAGTCAGACTCCTATAAAGGTTTTCTTGATCATTAGGAATGAAAGTACTATAAGCATCTCTCTTCACGTTACCTTCAATGCCTTTCCTAACCCATGCTGCCTTCTGCTAACTACCATTGTATTCTCTCTTCTCTCCAACATATCAAAACTATCTTAAGAAAGACTATGATGATTTTATTCTCTTTAAAGCATAAGGTTTACTGCATAATTTTTTTGGGGGGGGATATTTGCTGTTTAAGAGAAGACAACATTTAAGCCTGAAGAATAAATACATAGTTGTAGAGTTGCTCTGTCAGCTTGCCTGGTGTTGAGCTGGTTGGTGTGAGGTAGGTGGCGGGAATGTAACCATTTCCATTGTTTCCCAAGTCTTATACTCTGCCTACTTGTAATCTGGCCTTGCTAAGAAAATACATGTTGGCATACATTGCAAGAGAGATAGTTTTCTTCTTTTTAAAATTCTGTGTGGTTGTTAATCTTCTCCCTTGGGTATTTGTGTAGAGTTTGCTTATTTGTTTGTTTTGTGTCCCCTCTGTCACATTAGTGTGCCATACTTTATTCAACAAATGGCAAGGGAATTTAATATAAGACTTTTTCAAATTCAATATTTTATGTGCAAATCATGGATAAGCCATTCTCTTCAACATTATGAATAACATTGGGGATTTTTCCTGAACTCTTTCCTCAGTCTAAGATTTATTGTTTCTGTTCCCACCACATTCTCTCAGATTTCCTCTTCCACTATCTAAAAGTCTGTTTTTGCCAAAGACCAGCTAATTTCTTGCCTTCTCCACAAAGTCTTCATTACCTCTCCAAACCCAGAAATCTCTCTCCTCTGAGCTCTTGTAATCTTTATTGAATGGATCTAAAATGTGATATTCTACCAAAAAGTAGCATGTGAGCTGTCTGTTTCTACTGTGGCAGGTATGAGGTTTCTGGGTTAACATTTTATGAATATGCTTCTTTGGTTACAGTGTGCTGTATTTAGAAATATTTCTTTCATTGGACCAAATGAAATCTTTAATGTCTCTTCCACACAAAAAAATGTTTTGTAAGCACTACTGGCACAAAATTATATTAACATGCTTAATTCTTTTTAAAAATAGGTAATTAACATGACTCAGTGCTTGCTAATAAGAAACTACACTGCCCATCATGCCCACATTGGGAACTTACTGGCTTTGTGAGAGTTTATCAAGTTGCTCAAGATGGATTGAAATAGGGGGGAATCTCACTTGGGCTTCCTTGCCATTAAGGCAGGCATTCCTGATTCCCAGAATGAAGTAGGCTCCATTACTGCCCTGGGTTATGTGGTCTCTTTCTTCCTCTCTGACTGTTGCCTTCAGAAGCTAATTGGCCTCATTCACTCACTTTCAAAATCTGAAATGCATGTTCACAAACCTTCCAGGTTATAAGGCATGGGAGAGATCCTCTGTTTTGCTTTTAGTGTTACCATTTTCTCCTTTTTTTCTCCTCTCTCAGATGTCTTCCCTCTGTGGTTTTGCTGCCAGACACAGTTCCTCTTTCAGTCTCCTGTGACTTTCATTTTTATCACCAATACCCAGATCACATTTCCAGTGACACCTTCTGGAATACCATTTTCTGGTTATGTTTTGGGGGATTGCTATTCAGAGAGTGGTGACTCTCTAACTAGATTCTAAGTATTTTCATGTAACTAACATGTCTTTGAATCCCCCTACCCACACCACCCAAACCTACAGATCCTTCTACAGAGTGATTGCTCCACCATTGGTGTTCATTGTCAAGGGGATGATGCTTAGTCCACACTTTCAGGGAAGGGTAGGCAGGATGGCTCAATTGTTCTACAGCAGGTAACACATGAGTTTCTGCTCCCTTCTGATTCCTTACCTTGTTACACTTAGGTTGTTCAAGTGATGTTGGCAAATGTCATAGCTGGTGGCTGGTCAGCTTATGGTGACTGTATCTCTTCTACTATGAACACAAGCATTTCTGAAAAGAAAATATACCAGGAGGCAGCCTAGATTCTTCACCCTTCTGTGCTCAGATCCCTTACAAAATGGAGCAACATCGTTATTTTACTTAATCTGCCCTGGAAATGAAGGTAACACTTTAAAGCTGATTTTATAGTGTCTCAAAACCCATTGATCCAGAACCCACATCACTTTTATAAATCAACCTGCTAGTAAATCATTCTCTCCTGACATATCAAACAGGGCGATTTCCAAAATTCAAATTAGCCATATTTTATCAGATGGGGTCTGTGTCTTGAAACAGTTTTGTAGAGCTATATTTGGTATAAACAAATATACAGAAATAACATTTTTTTGAAAACATATTTTAAAATTATGGTTTCATCGTATAGATCAACAGGTCATGTGTAGTAAACTAATAGCTACTTTGTAATAGCACTCAAGTGTTTTTACTAAAATTTAAATAAAATTATGTTTTGGCCATCATCCAGGTTGCAGAGACATAATGCTTTCAATATGATTCTGAAGTAAGACTTTTATTTTGCTGTTGGATATCATACAAAACTTAGTTCAGTTCTCTAATTCCCAGGGAAAGTGGAAATCACATTGGATTTAAAATTTATGGATGAGTTTTTTTTTTTTCTCTTTCTTTCTGTTTATGGGAAGTTTGGTGCAATCAGATTAGAATAAGATACACAGGAATGAATTCTGTGCACAGTCCTGGGGCTTGTTTAATACAACATATATACAGTTCTTTTTCTCAGAGGGTAGCTTAGAAATGTAAGAAAGTGAAAACTACAAACTTCTTTTTAAAAGGATATTGCACCCACCTTAGAATTGTATCCTCTTGAAAGAAGATTATTTATTGAAATAAGTGTAGAAGTTGACAATTTTTTCCAAGAAAGTTAGAAAAGTTTCTTTTGTGTTTTATTCATAGTAGAGGCAGTCTAAGAAAAAGGTCTCCATTGACCTAGATTCGCTGTTTTCCTGAATGCCAATAATTCAAAAAACCCAAATTTATGCATCTGACACCATCTCATCATAAATAACAATATACCTGCATATATAGTATAGCGCTCTTCAAGAAGTTCAAATCATTTCACACACAGTTCCTCATTATCTTCCTATGCTATTATCACCAAATTTCAGGGATGTGGAAATTGAAGCAGGGAGTAGCAGAATTACTTACCTCCAAAGCTGTACTGTGCTAAGTAAAGAGCCTAGGAATGAATTCCCAGAGTGTTCTTTGTATTGGCAGTTCTGTTCTTCCCCATAGCGTCACTGGGATGTGTTCCTGCATAAAGTACCCCAGGCTTTAAATAACTGAGGATATATATTTAGGCCAAGTAAACACTTACCTAACTTATTTACAGTAGCCACAGTGTCTCATTTGAGAGATCAATACCTCATCAATACTCAGCCAGGAAACATAAATTCTTTTGGTTAAAAGAAAGCTGGTTCCCTTATGGATTTATGGAATTTGGCTGTTAGCAACATGGCCCCGCCATCTTTCCCATTGGCATGGGCTTTGATAATTTATTTTGCCAAGGACAAGATTTATACACATGGACCGCTTTTATTCTAATAATGAATACATTACTTTCCCTCAAATGTACAGTGAAAAATTACTATGAAGTCATTACTCTGGCTCAGCTGATGGAGTTGGGGATGAGGAAATAGTTCTTTCAAGCTTTTAAAACAACAAAAAACTCTCTTAAAACCCTCATTCTTCTACAGGTGTGGGAGATGTACTCAACCCATTCTGAGGAGAAACCTCATTTAATCTTTTGAGGAGATGTCTTTCTTAATCACCATTTAACCCTCCTGTGTGGAGTGATTGGCAAGTTAAAAAGTATACTTCCTAGACTCCTTTGCAACTAGGTTCTGTCAATTAGACACACCTGGATGAGATCCAGAAACCAGAAGTGAGGCAGGGGCCATTCTCTTGCAGTTGTAGCAGCTGACAGGTAAGTTCTGACAGCGGTGAGGGATCCTAGTGTCTCAACATGACATCTTGGAAGACAGTTGTCAGTATCCTGGGTGTGAGGAGGCTGTGGTTGCTGCAGTGACGAGAATCAGCTGCTGCCTGTTGTGTAGGTTTCATATATAGTCAGTAGTATGACCTTAAAACTGAAAGTTCAAGAACAGTCTATTCCTCCAGACCTTCCAAAGATTTTGTAAATACACAAGTCCCTGATTGAAGTTACTTTCTGCCTGATGTAGTCTCAGGTTTTGAAACTTGACTGAGCAACAGCTATTCTCCCACTTTTAAGTGCCAAGGAATAGATAATTGAGAGTTGGGTCCTCTAAATGTGGAAGGTCAGGCATATTTGGGTTCAAATCCTGGTTTTGATAGTAACTCTGAAACTTTGGCTCTATTTTTTCATCTTAAAAATGAGTCTCAGAATATCAACTTTACAGGAGTTTTGTGAATTTTATAAATAATAATGCATATAAAGTAATGAATCAATTAGTTTGACCTGGTTTTGATAATAATATTAAAAAATATTTCTATTAAACCTGATTTAAATAATAAGAAAATTTATTATCTCAAATAATTGGAGGTAATATATGGGATGAGCTCCAGGAATTATGTAATCTATGGCTCAATGATGTCAAAATGATTAAATGATGTAAACAGGCCAATGGCTGTTTCTGAAAATAAAATTTTATTGAACCATAGATGCGCCAGAATGGCGACTTTTGCACTACAGTGGCTGAGCTGAACATTTACCACAAAAACTGTGGACCATCAAGTTGGCAAAGCTATTCACTCTCTGGCCCTTTGTAGAAAATTTGTGCACCCTTCATTAAACAGTGACACTACTGACCTCAGCAGTAATTTCATCCTAAGGAGGGATTTCTTCATGCCTGCAAAAATGGCTGCCAGCAGCTATCAGAAAGAGAAAAAGAGAGGGAGGGAGCTGTGGGGGTTGGTGAGAGAGAGAGAGAGAGAGAGAGAGAGAGAGAGAGAGAGAGAGAGAGAGAGAGGACCGTGACCTGTAAGAATGGCACAGTCTGTCCCTTCAGTTTGATTGGACCAAATTAGTTCACAAGGTCACTCCTAGACCAATAACTGTTGTTAGGGGCTCTGCTAAGCATGAATGGTTTTGGACTAAACAGAATCCACTCTGGAGCTAATAATGGGCTGCATACCTGAAAAACTGGGGGTCCTATAAGAAAGAAGACATGTTGGTTCAGCAATACACATTACCACAAACATCTAACAAAGTTGATGATAATGTGATAGGTACTCAATCAGTGTTCATTACTTTTCTCAATAATGATTTTGCCTACTTGGGTGGAGTCAAATGAGCACGGGCTAGGAGTTGGTAGACATGGCATTTCATACTGACCTCAAGCTATTGTGACCTTGGAAAAAATTAATTTTTCCATTGAAATATAAAGGGCTGTGGTTTAGACTATATCTAAGGACTAGTCTGGTTATTAAATAAAAATATTCAGTAATCAAAAGTTTTCATTAAAAGACATATTTGTCTAGTGTATTAAAGTTTTCAAATTAATTTCCAGATGCATTAATAGGAAACTTGTTGCAATAGTCAAAGAGAGAAGTCTCCAAGTTCTAGGATTAGAGTATATATGTTTGCTTCTTGATAGATGCTGAGACTGAATGTCAACCAGAGGTGGGGGATAAGCACTGCCACTGAGCATCTTATTCATTCATTCATTTAATACATATTATTCAAGGTCTACTGTGTGCCAGACACTGAACTAAATAGAGAAGGGGCCCTGATGTCATAGAGTCTTCTTTCAAATGGGTGATGCAGAATAGTCAGTAACAATGTAAAAGCAACATAGTGACGATGTGTTTTAAAGATAAGAAAGCAGGTGAATATGATAAGAAATTACAACAGGTCAGAGGGTCATAGTAGACCTCTGTGAGGGTATCTTTCATCTAAGATGTGAATGTATAAATCTGGAGGACGAAAGTCCCTTTCTATTTTATATATTTTGCCTGATTTCTAGGTTTCCTTGGTATGGCTATAAGTTTCCATTTCTCCCTGAAGAGTTTTCTCTGTTGAAAAGCTCTTACAAAGTCTTCCCTTGGGAAAATGTTATGTGTTGGAAGAAGGGAGGTTGGGAAAGGGGAAATTTTAAAATAGTTTTTGAGTTAATTCAGAATTATAGAGCTATGTTTCTGGAGGTTGTAAACTCTTCTTCAGCCACTATAAATGTTAAGCTCATGTCTTCTAATTTTGGGAGCATATTTTAGAAATAGAAACTGAAGTACCTGTAGCAGTATCTTTATATGCCAATCAAATTGCATGAAGAGGCACAGAAACAGCACACCAGATTCACCCACTACTGGGTAACATGATTTTTTAAGCTTCAGAGAAAGGAACAAAGTACAAGAAACAACAGTTGTATCTTCCTGCATGGAGTCTAAACTGAAAATGGATTACTCATTTGTGCAGGGTTCCAGCATTTCCTGTATTCTCCACCTCTTCCCCAAATGTAGTTGATGATGCCACTGTTGAGTTAATCCTTTTGCCTCAAGAGCAAGTGTCTTATGTTACACTTAATGAACCTCATTGGTGCTTCTTACTCTTGCAGCCCTAAAACCTTGTTTCTACTTTTGAATGTTTTTCAAAGCAGCTTACAAGCATATTTAGACATTTGAATATGTTGTTAATATGACACTTGCAAAAAAACTTGTGTTAATCTGAGAAATACAAAAGCAATGTGGGAAAGAATAATTCTGCCTCCAAGCAAAATTGACCCAGTTAATGTTTGTAATGATTGGTTTACAGTGATTTTTATAAAAGTCAGTTTGTCTTATCTGTGGGTGAGTCTACATGGTGCAGAAACAAATGATTAATTCAATTAATTTGGTGACTTCCTCCCTTGCCCCAGAAAATAGTTGAAATATTTTGTATCACAGCTCCCATGGCAAAACTCCGAAAATATCACTTAGTTCCTATTGTGTAAATGATTAAATTGTTTTGAGGTCATAAAAGCTAACACATTTTAAAGATTCAAACTACAAAAGATGAAATTGATTGGAAAATCATATAAATATACACATATATAAATAATATAGATAGACAATAATAATACAAGAGATTTTGCATGCTTATGATACATCAAGTTCTACCATGCAAAGCATTGTTTATGTTGATAAATTCTTTAGAAATTCTAAATCCAGACCCTAAATAGTACCCACCCCTTTCCCTGACTATGACAATCTCCATATTGGCCTGTGGAAAGGAAAGGAGATGTTGGGTATATAGATCTGTAGAGAATGATCATGATTATCCCCATTTGAGGGATCACAAAATTGATTTTTAAAGAGAATCTAAGTAACTCTCCCAAAGTCACATAATTCACGAAATTGGGTTTCAAGCTCAGTCTTCATAATACCAAGCTCTCTCCACTAGAGCAGGACACCTGCTCTAATATGCTTTTAGCATCTCCCATGATGTCTAGCACATAGGAAATCCCAGCAGTTATTTGCTGATTGAATGAAATAATGGCAATACACATGAAAACTGCATGGAATTACTAAATTATCCTTCTAACTTCCAATTCTTAATTATTATCACTCTAAGAGTTACAGTCTAAATTGGGCTTGGAAAACCTTTTTTAAAAGGACTAGATAGTAAATATTTTAGGTTTTGCAAGGCATGTGATCTATCGTAACTCCTCAACCCTATCCTTGTAGTGCAAAGACAGCCATACATGATAGTAAATGAATGGGCAAGGCTGAGTTCCAATACAACTTTATTTATAAAAATAGGGCCAGCCTGAAAGTCTATATTATTGATCCCTAGCATAGATATGAAAATCATTCCAATTTCTTAATAATAAATAAAATATATTTATTTTCCATGTGATATGCAGCACTTACTTCCTGTATCCCTGAAAGCAGTGCTCACTTTGATTTGAATTGTCATTGTATATACCCTTTCTGGTATTTGTGTCTGTCCCTCTCATGGCCTGTTAATTGAAATTATGGGCAATGATTACAAACTACAAAGAATTGCAGTTTTCTCTTAAGATCATTTACTTCGTGTGTTATTCTTTTGAATAAAGCATGGCTTAGGATAAGTTCATACCTTCATTTTAAAAGTGGCCTTTTATTAAAATTTTAATTTTCTAAGTGGCTCTGACTCAACTTATTCCTCAACAGTTCTTTTAACAGAATCCCCTCAGCTGCATCCAACAGCCAAGCTAAAATGATTTTTACTACTGGTCTTTTTTTATTTCTGCATATGACTCTCTGAAAGCAATACCCAGCTAAGTGTCACCCAGGCAACAAGTCCACTTAAATCACCTTCTCTTTTACCCTGAGCCTGTCCTCAGAAGAAAAGATGCATACCCAAAAACCTCATGTGAAACTTTCAGACGGGAAGCCAGGCATCTGGGGAGTCACTTTGGACTCTTTAGACAGCTTTAAACACATTCGAGGATATGAAAGCAATATGAGTAGGAGGGAGAAAGGAAACATATAGGTTGGAATACCTTGTATTCGATAGCATTTTTACAGTCTATAAAACATTCGTAATATCTGATTTGATTTGTCAATACAGCTTTCTGAAGTTTGATACCCTTTGATATTTTGGAAACATGTAGATTCAGGGAGGAAAGTGAGATATCCGCATGCTTGGGAAATGATGGAGCTAGAACTCCTTTCATATCAAAGTCCATGGTGTTTCTACATTATCCCATGGGAGAATTTTATGCAAAGTTTAGTATTAAACCTGAAATCACCTCAAAGCTTATTACTAAAATTTAATATATAATATATAAATACATTATATATACATTAGTTCTGACTATAGTGTATTGTCTGAGTGTTTGTTGAGCAATTATACTTATATATAATTGTCACGCATAGTTTTATTTCTATGGAAAAATGATTTTCAGCCTAACTCTAGGCACAAAATATGTTTTCCTATGCCAGTAGTGGCAGCACATTCCCCAGTAAAATTGGAACAGAATCTCCACAGGGCATTAGATAAAGGAGTGCAGGCAGCATAAACATGGCAACTCATAAGGACAGAACTCTGTACTTCTGAGTAACAGAAAAAAATTTTTCAAATATTTTCTGGGTCAATTATAGCAGATAAATGGTACTCATGTTACATCATCTTCCCTGCCCATGGCAGGGATAACACCTGTTACCTGCCGTAACAAGAGAAGGAGATGGTGCAACCTGAGTGCCATTAATTTTCTATTATAGATTTTAATATCAGAGTAGTACAGGGTCAGCCACTAACTATGTCTGTTGACAGAATTCTTTGCCATTCATCACAGAAGTGACCTCAGAATCCTTAACACAGCACTCTGGGCATCCAAAGCCAATCAGTAGGTTTTGCTCTACAGTTGAAACCTGCTTGCCAAACCTGCTGTAGATATTCTGAATTGGGTACCAGAGGTCAATTGTCTCATTAATGGGATGGGTTCTGGAAGTGATCCATATGATGAATGTGAGTTGGGGCCTACTTCTATAGTGAAAAATTTTGTTACATTGAGAGGGCATTCAACTTATACTAACTATGAGTTATGCCAGGAGCCATACTTAATTTACTTGGACTTCATTTGGTCTTCTGCTTTTTATATTTCCCTTCAGTCCTATTGACAAGAATGAAATAAAAACAACAACAACAATATACTTCAGTCTAATTTATTATGCTGGACATGGTATCTAGAGATAAAGTGAAAGTGAAATTTTTCCATTAATTTCATTAATGGTTGTTTCAAATTGTTCTCTTAATTTTTACAACTGATTTAATTTCATAAGCAATATTTCTGTGAAATTTTATTTCTACATTTACTTTAGAATTATAAGTTGGCACTTATTACTCAGGTATTTTCTGTTTGCTCTCTGTTTCATGTTTGGGGTTTGATTTTTTTTTTTTTTTTTTTTTTTTTTTTTTGTGCCTTCAGATGTGTTCTATTTTGACATAGTTAAGTTAGAGACAACTTGACCCTGGAAAGTAGCCTAGCAAAAATATGAAGTATCTTGATACTGAAATCAGTTTACAAACTGGATTTGAGATTTGTGATTTAGTACAATTATATGATGTCTCCAATTTGGAAATTAGCTATTTTATAGAAGTTTCCTACTAAATCAGTTGCTTAACCATTTTAGTTTGATTTTTAGTCTAACTTCTAAATTAACACATAATAGAGCTTAAAAGTTTATATGTAATGAGGAAAAAAGCAATAGTATGACAATATGAATACAACTGGATAAAATAATGTTTCATTTATTTCGAATATATATAGTTTAATAAAAACCTTGTTCAATTAAAGGAGAAGGAAGGTATAGTTGAGATAGTTTATAGAATTTTTTTTGGTCACGCAGTGTGACATGCAGGATCTTAGTTCCCTGACCAGAGATTGAACCCGAAGCCCCTACAGTGGAAGTGCAGAGTCTTAACCACTGGACCGCCAGGGAAGTCCTGAGATATTTTATAGAGCTTCTGAAACAGAATTTGGGATATTGTTAGAAATGTTTGAGTAAGAAGATTTTTTAATTGTACATAATTACCTTTGAAAACATTTTATTTGCATTATTCTTGTATTTTCTGCTCAAATTAGGGACACTTCTCGAAGCTACAGAAAAAAAAAAAAAAAACACGGAATGGAACAGAAATTTTAATCAGGTAAGTGGGAAGAGTTGAAAGAGAGAAGGAAATAGGAAAGATGGTTAAATGTATTTGTGAGTTTGCGTCAGGTGAAATCAACAAAGCTGTAAGTGATAAAAGTCAGAGAAAAAAGCAGAACGTATATGCATAACACCCTTAATTGGGAGGAGATGAGATGTTGAGAGAAAGATATTTTGGATTACAGTTCATAGTACAGTCATGGTTGATATCATTGGTCTAGGATGAGCTGCTACCTGTCTCCAGTGAGTGATAAAGATGGTAGAGACGGTACAGCCACTTTGGAAGATAGCTTGACAGTTTCTTATTAAAACATAATTTTAACATATGATCCAGCAATCACATGCCTTGGTGTTTACCCAAGGGAGCTGAAAACATATGTCCACACAAAAACCTGAATACAGGTGCTTATAGCAGCTTTATTCTTAGTTGCCAAAACTTGGAAACAACCAAATGTCTTTCAGTAGGTGAATAGATAAACTGTGGTCCATCCAGACAATGGAAAGTTATTGAACCCTAAAAAGAAATGAGGTATTAAGGCATGAAAAGACATGGGGGAAACTTAAATACATATTACTAAGTGAAAGAAGTCAATCTGAAAAGGGTACAAATTGTATGATTCTAACTACAGAGCATTCTGGAAAAGGCAAAATGATAGAGACCGTAAAAAGATCAGTGGTTGCCAGGGGTTGGGGGAGGGGGATGGATGAATAGGTGGAGCACAGAGGATTTTTAGGGCAGTGAAATACTCTGTGTGCTGTCATAGTGATGGACACATGTCACTACACATTTGTCCAAAGACATCAGATGTGATGAACACTAAGAGTGAAACATAATGTGAACTATGGACTCTGGGTAATTATGATGTGTTCATCTAGAGTCATCAATTGTAATAAGTGTACCACACTGGTGAGTGATGTTGATAACAAGAGAGGCTATAAATGTGTGAGGGCAGGGGGTATATGGGTAATCTCTGTACCTTCTCTTCAATTTTGCTCTGAACCTTATCTAATTTTTTTAAGATGATATAGAGACCAAGGGGTATGACTCATTCATTTTTCACAGACGAGGGATGTCAAGCAGTTAAGTTTTCATAACCCACTAAGTATCTGTATTTGTAAAAAACAAACAGACAAACAAACAAAAACCGTAATGAATACATTGGTCTGTACTTTTGTGCATTAATGGAAGAGTTGGGGAATGGATCACTTCATCCCTAGTAGGGCCTTACAACAGATAGTTTGCTGGCATATATAAAAATTCCGTTCAATACAAAACATGTTTCCAGGTTAGACTGACTTATTGCCATGTTCTCTGTTTTGGTATATTATTTTTAAAATGTTATTTAACCAGCTTCCTTGGTGATGACCACTATAAAAACACTATTCAGAGCTTTTATCTTCTCCCCCAGAGTGAAAATCTGATTTTTGTTCAAGAATTTGTTATCCTTGGTCCAATGCAAACTTACTGAGGTGCTCCAGGGTTGTCCCTATGCTTCGTAGGAGCACCAGACAGTTGTCCATTATGAGTGACTGCATCTTTCATGTGTAATTAACAGGAAAATTCCCCCTAAAATATCACAGGTTTTCACACATCCCCATACTCAGATCATTCTCCATAGAGTTTTTTTATTGCCTCCAATGAGCTACTTGTGAATAATCTGATAACTCAGATAAATGTATTATTAAACTGTTATTGATTACATTCATTTTCCTTCATCCACTCTATTTCTTGCAAATATATAATATGTATATAATGTGTATATATATTATATATATTTATATATTATATATATTATATATATTATATATATAGAGAGAGAGAGCGAGAGAGAGAGAGAGAGAAGATTTAAGTGCAAGAGATTAAGTAGTTATTACTTGTTTTCAAATTAGTTTTATCAAAAATCTGTACCTGCTGTCTGAGCACTCATGGCCCTTCTTAAAATAATCACCTCCTTATTATCAGAAACAAAATAAGTAAAGTGATTTTGTTCAAGTCTAATTATTTTGAGCTTGTTTTCTTGCTCTGAAGGCTCCACAGTGAAATAGTCTTGACATGCAGAACACAGCTTCCGTATAATATTTTATTCAAAGAATTTCAGAATAGTCAAGAATACCAAGGTCTCCAGATAGATTATTTCTTCCACATTTTCTGAGCAGAGGCATCCTTTAAAATGACAAACATGGTTGTAACAAAATAAACTTCGAGAAACTATGACTTCTTACCTTAATTAAAAATCGCTAACTCAAGGACATGATTGTATTTCCAGTATACTGTAAATAAATGTTCTAAAGTGGTGTGGTAATTTCCCTGGGTATAGTTTGAAGATGTACAAATTTTTTTCAATTTGTTAATTGAATAAATATTATTGGATACAAGTAGAGTCTGTATGTGCAAACTAAAATACAGGTTGACCTGATTATTGAGTAATAATTTACTAATGTTGAAGAGATGCTGGTGCCTCCAGAATTTCTGTGCATAGGCAGGAGAATGTGCGTGCTGACTGGGTGCCTGATGCTTATATCAGAGCAAATGTTAGAATTCTCTTTGAATCACGTTTGGAGGGGAGAGCGTTATAGTGAGAAGGTGACAGGATGCTTGGGAGCCGAAGCCAGTCTTAGCTGCTGAAGCTTGTACAACAGTGGATAGGGCCACCAGAGTGGCCAGGCTTAGCATGCCTTCTCCAAATTCCTCCAGCTGGACACACTCTATGAGCTACAGAACAGATAAGGGGCTCGATAACATCCTACAGGGTCTCGCGTCTCAGCATTTGCTTGAAGACATCTGAGATTCCTCTCCTCCTTATTTAGCACTTGAGTGGAAAGAATTAACACATCTTTTAAAAAGACCTGGTAGAGTTTGTTTTCATAGCTTTTAAAGGATACTGATTATTTATTTAGTGAACAAGATAGTGTGTGTGTGTTGCTCTCCTTGTTCTATGCTTTAGTTAGTAACACAAAAACCATATTGTCATCACTGGGAATAATGACTTAAATCTTATGTAGATGGAAAGTCCTAGACATCAGCATAATGTCCTGTATCCAGCAAACCTTCTCTGTGGCAACAGGAACACCACTGAACAAAGATAAGCCTTTGGACTATGTAGCCAATTACATCATGAGATTTGAAAGATGCTCAGGGAGCTGAGTTAAAAATTCTACTATTAAAGGTAAATATATTTAGCTTGATACATCATTTTATATTTAAATTCCTTCTTCTTGATTTTGGAGAGAAATAATTATTATTGATGGAAAGAATAATAATGATTAAAAAAATTAAACCCCTGTATTGTATCAACTATTGCATAGTTGGTGATATCACAAAACAGAGAATTAATCCCCTTAGTCCAGACAACACTATTAGTGACTGAAGGCAGAACCTTCATTCCTAGAGCACTTTGTCTTGATCATTGTTTATCTCCTTGTCTAATCATTTTTACATTGCTAAGGATAATGTTCTACGAGAGTATAAGAAACCGAGAATGTAAGAATGTTTCTGCATTGGCTCATGCAGTTTCCTCCACCTTTGTTTTCTCTGTCAGTTGAACTCCTTTATAATCAACCTTCCAGATCAGTTCAAAGGCTACAGTCTCCAAGAAGTTTGCCTCAGCACCTACCATCCACTCCCATCCCATTTGTTGGAATTATTCCTTCCTCTGCACTATGAATATGTTATCTGTGACTAACTTATAGCACATCACATTGAGCTTATTGGATCATGTCTCTCCCATGCCTGAGATTGCAGATTTGCTCAGGAGCGTGAGCTATATTTGTCAACTTTGAATCCTTAGTCGCCAGGTCTCTGACCCATTATAGGTACAAAATAAACAACTGTTGCAAATTTAAATTTATTCCACAATACTGGGTATAGGGAATGCAATGTTTCTTGATTTTTCACCAAGTCATATCCATCTATAAGTGGAAAATCAGTTGCGAATGCAGGAGAGAAAGGAGCACAGAAAAGGAAGCTGGCAGCAAGTACACTATATTCAGATTACTTTACATTTGTGCTAGGGGATAGACCAGAGAAAAGCTAATCTTTTTCCGGGAGGTGAATGGCATACCAAAGAGATTAAATGACCTGATCTGGAGTGACTTTGGGCAGGAGACAGGGTCTCTCTAACCTCAGTTGTCTTATTTGTTCTAAGAGTTTGACTAACAAATAGTTGACATTTAATAAGAAATCTTAGCTGTAATAGTCATAGGTGTATTCTTATTGCATGGATGATGATAAACAAGGTTCTTACCTTTTTTGATCCTGCTTCCTCATGGAGTCTGATCTCTTCATGGAGATTCTAGTACTGAATTTGGGGGGACACTATATATAGCTGACACACAATATTTGCTTCATGAGTAATTCTTATTTTCCTTTCTCTTGTCCCAGCTGAATGTCCTTCAAGAACTATTCTGGGCAGAGATCAAACCAGGTGTCTTAGTATTTTACAGCAGCATTTTACCCTTACAGCCCAAGGTTTGACTTCTTACCTTGTTAGATTTTTTTTTCTGATCTTCCGTTTGTTTGTTTGTTTGTTTTTAAGTGACAGCTGAACTAATTTTATTGTAGAATAAAGAAAGATATTGTTTCCATGACACTGTTTTTGTGGCCAAGGAATACATATACCAACGTAACTTGACTCGCTTATACACTGAAACATGGGTCTTTCAGCTGTAACACACTTCCACTCATGCAGTTACCAGGTCCAGCCCTCTTTCAGGAAAAATTCAATTTTATTTTTAGTAATATTCTTCCAAGCAGGAAACATTAAGGTTAACAGACAATTCATTAAGTGAAGGCACAATCCAATAGGATCATTTTCTTTAACAAATAATGGCAAACATAAAAAAAAAAGAGAAAATATGAGAGTTTATCAGGTTTAAGCAAGATTGTTTCCAAATTGTTGTGAAACTCTTTGTGACCTTGCTTTTCAGTGGGCAACAGTGGCCCCTACATTTGTGGAATTTAAGTAAAGATAAAACAATTGGTGTTTGGCACATCATAAAGGTTATGAACACGGTAGTGGTGGATTTGCTCACCAAACCTCAGAATATTTGAAAGTTTATATAAGTCTATGAATTCCTACCATGTTTGTAATGGAAACAAATGAGGATTGAGGTACATACCTGATCTCTTGAAGTTAACACAAATATAAATTCTGTCCCCCCACGGAATTTTCCAGAATGTTCTTGTCAAAGTTAAACATGTACAATATTTGTACAATATATCTCTAAAAATAAAAACACATCTTTTTTCTTAATAGAAATGAAATACTTTTTTAAAATTAAAAGCACTTATGATGAATTGTTTACAAATTAATTTCTTGCATGTATAATTTGCAATTATTTTTTAACTTTTTTTTATTGAATGAAAGAGTCTTTAAATTCGATAGTGCTTTACAATTTTCAAAAGTTTCACACACATGATTTCATATGATTCCATTATAATTTGCAATTCTTAAGGTGGGGTGGGACTCAAAATCTGAATCACAGCAAACTCTTAATGGAGGCTTGTTGAATAAACAAATGAATGAAAGGAAGAATGAAAGGAAACTTCAGAGATAGGAAAACAAGATGATCCAGTAGATTACCATGCAATATTCCTATTCATAAATCTTAACCAGTGATTCTGGCTCCAATTCAATCCCCTATAGCTACTATTTTAGTGTAAACCAGTATAAAAGCACAAATGGGGTAATGTAATTTGGATGAAGAATTGATGCTTTATTGCCATTTGCTTTCACTTCTTTTATTTTAATTATTTTATTCACAATTACATTTATTTCTTTTGTTTACTTTATTCACTGTTGTCTTTATTTATGGTTTCTTATCTGCCTTTTGGCTGTATCCACTGACTTCAAGTGAAGCCTAATGTGGCATGGCCAATTATGGCTGATTGTGGTGCTGTCATGAGGCTGCTGGTTTCAGCTGCCACTGGGATAGCATTCTCCAGGTCATCACCTGGGTCAGAATACTCATCATCTAGATCAGAGGCTATTTTTTATGCTCAAATGGACCCTTCCTATATTTCATTGTCTTTTTCTCTGAGATATTAAATTACACTAAAACCTGAGATTTTAAAATGTCTGAAAGGCTATAGGATACACGACCTTAGATTTGGTGGTTGCATATGGTACACTCAAAGGTCTGCTTAATTATGAAGTAATTCCAAAGTACCAGTTGGGCCATTTCCCTAAAAGAAAACTAGAAATGAATGTCAAAAAGTTGTCAATTATTCAATGCAAATTGAATTGCACTGAGTTCCATGAGCTCATCGTTGTATGTGTTATTCTTCTTTAAGGAATAAAATTCAAAAGAGAAGCTCATCTTAGATGCAGAGAGCTTTAAAGGTCTCCCTTTGCATTCTTTTTAGTTTACTCAGACCCTGGCTCTTTTTGGTTCATTCCTAAGTTTCCTTTGCTACCTTTTTTTTTTGCAGCAGAACCATCAATCCAATTCAGACCGGGGCATGAGGTCTGTGTTTACAAAGTACTAATGCCTTCATTTGGGCTCCCAATCTTTCTTTCTGACCTTCATAAGCTGTTATAGGAAGAGCCTAGCTCTTTAAACAATAGAGTCCTGGACAAATATCTGTCTCCCCTCAGAAGTGTTTCTTCACAGGCCAGACAGTCAAAAGATGTTAAATACCAAATTCATGACTGCTTTTTCAAGACAAAGTGTGAAGACAGAGTCTTGAATATACAGTCAGTTCACATTCTCAGACAAACAAGGTTACCATTTGAGGAGAGGATAGTGGCTCTTAAAAATTTTGGTTAAGAAATAATAGCACCTATGAATGAAAAAAATGACTAATCAACAAGTGAATGTTGAATTTGTCATAGACTCTAGGCAATTACTATTGTAATGGACATTAAAAGACAAATACATCTATCAGCCTGTTAAAATCAATGTCATTATCCAAATGAATTTACAAACATTAAATAAATCTTCCCATAAAACATAAATAATGAACCCTGGTTCTGACCTTTATTGAAGGTCTGTGTGAAGCAGAAGAAATATTCATTAATGTTTCTGGCCTGCATCCAGATCTGAGCCAAGAGAAGTTGACTTATTTACAGACAAAAGTCCCAATAACTTGCATTTGCAGGATCGCAAATTCCTACCATGAATCATTTTGTATTGTCTGATATATTTTCTAAATTTAGAATGCAATTCATTATCTAAATCCTTGCATGTCTCAAGATTTTTGCCCTTTGTTCTTCAATGTGTAAAAATAAAATAAAAGTCCCTAAATCCACAGCACAATGTAACATGATAAAAAGCTTTTTGTTTTAGAAAATTACATGCCAGTATTTGGTAATCTATGGCACCAATTAACCAACAATGATAATTATAAGTTTTTAAATGCTAACAAATTTGTTGCTATATCTTGGAGATGATGTTGATTGTTTTCATGTTCTTTTGAGATTTTTCCCTTACTTCATTTTATAAGGCTCCTTTTTTTTAAGGGCACAAAGTTATTTATTACAATAGTTGTTTTAGGAATTGATAAACTGTAAAATCCTAGATGGAATGGCAGAATAGCCCCTCAAGGAGGGAATGGACTTCATTTATTCTTGATGAATTCCAAATACACAAAAATAAAGGGCTTACCAGTTGCCAGTGAGAAGTGAACATAATTATGACTTCACAGCTGCTTCTCCTAAAGGAAAAGGTGAGAGAGAGAGAAAGAGAGAGAGGGAAAAAAGGAAGAGTCATGCTTTTTTGTACTGCATCTAAAAAGAATATGCACAAAGGGAATATATTTATGCCAGATATAAGAAGCCATAATCAAAGTAATACTGTACTACCAAAATAATGCCAAGAAATTCAGAAATTTTGACTTGGCAGACTATAAATCAAAGATGTGCATCCTTAGTACTGTAGTAAACAGAGCAAAGTATGGAAAAGCAAAGTCCTTAAATATGTTCCCACAAACTTATTTCCCCTGACACAAGTGGACTGGTCTTTCAGCAAATTTGTCATCATCTGCTTTACTGGTTTGACATTGGCAAAGTGACCCTGTTCAGAGAAGAATTCAGAACTTGATGGGTCTGACTCCAAAGTGTGTGGTCTCAAGCAGGACCTTTGGAAAGTTTTGCTTGGGACTTTGGACATTAAACTTTATGAGTGCTGTGAGATAGTCAAGGTTACCGTTCACACCTGCCAGGATTGATACATTGTTTAATCTATAACAGTTGTTGGCAACTTTTTCTGTAAATGATTGTACTGTAAATATTTTAGACTTCGTAGTTCATATAAGCTTTGTCCCAACTGCTAAACTCTGCTGTTGTATTGGATTGGCCAAAAAGTTCGTTCTGGTTTTTTGTAGCATCTTATGGAAAAACCTGAACGAAATTTTTGGCCAGCCTAGTAGCATGAAAGCAGCCATAGACAACATGCAAATAAATAGCAAGGAGGCTGTATTGCAAAACTTTATTTACAAAAACAGACAGCAGTTGCCTTTGGTCCTAGGGCCATAATTTGCAGTCCTCTGATGTAGAAAATTCCAACCGCAAAGCTGGGACAGTAACAGCCAAATGGTTATGTGAATTTTTATCAACAGTAATATTTAATGCCATTAGGGCTTTTAAGAATAATTTCAGGGCTTCCCTGGTGGCACAGTGGTTGAAAGTCTGCCTGCCGATGCAGGGGACGTGGGTTCGTAGCCCAGTCCGGGAAGATCCCACATGCCGCAGAGTAGCTAGGCCCGTGAGCTATGGATGCTAATCCTGTGTGTCCGGAGCCTGTGCTCCTCAACGGGAGAGGCCACAAACAGTGAGAGGCCCACGTACAGCAAAAAAAAAAAAGAATAATTTCAAAATCTGAGTAATTTCCTTAAGATTTTTTGGTCAGTGGAGAAATGGGCACTAGTAAAGAGCAGTATTTTATCAAAACACTGCAAAAATACTTACGTTACTTGCTTCCTTACAAAGTCATTCTATCAAGCAACTCCATACAGGAATTTATATTGAAGCCCAAACTCCAAATATTTGTATCTTCATTAGTTTCTAGCAGATGTAAGAAAAGATGAGCAGTCAACCTGATCTCAGTATGGATATTTTGGGGCAGGGAGAAAGAAGGTACCAGCTCAATCAGAGTTAATTGTAAATCTGCTTGAGAAAGTCTCATGAAAAAATAATCTCTTTAATCTACCTCCTACATTCATAGGCTATCTTCAACCTTCTGAAGAAATGTCAAATTAGCTGAGTGATAACTATAGGTGAGGCCAGGGTGATGTCTTTCCCTGGTCCTTCCAGTAATCTGCTATTGACCTCTATATGCCGCTTAACTTCTATTTGATCTATTTCCCAATTTATAAAATAAAGGAGAATAAAGAGATGTCTGTAAAGTGGTTTGAAAGCCTGAGTAAAAGCCCCTCTGAAACACAGGATGGCTGAGCTTCAAAGAGTCAGGAAGATAATCCGGCTATTGAGAATACATTTTAAATCATGTAAGTGGACACAATGGTAATTTTGTGAATGTCATATTACTCAGCAGTATTCCAGAGGGTTAAATAGATGAGGATGAAATAAAAGTTTAATATTCAAATTAAGCCTCTTAATTAAAATAGATTTGAGTAGAATACATGGAAAGAATAGGTTTTGAATTGAAAGTTGTTATTTTCTGATGTCAACATAGACATAAATTTATCCAGAAATTTTCCAGTCTCTTTTATATAACTGAGGTACTCCAGCTTTTTTAAAAATTGTCTTTCACTTACTTTTTTCTTACTCTATTTTCCCTCACATTGTCCTCTTTCCTTTGGGAGACTTAACCCTGAAAATTTTAAATAATTCTGATAATGCTATAAAATTATTGTCATAGAAGCAGCATAACGTGGTGAAAATGTAATGGACTCAGTATCAGAATATGGGTCTGTATCATCTGCTTTTTCTAACCCTTAGTTTCTCCATCAGTAAGGAACATAATAAGAAGCTTGCAAGGGCTCTTTCAGGAGATTAAACAAGATATTGAATGAGAAAGCATTAACAGTTATAGATGTTCAGTAGTCAAGACTTGAATTTGAGTTTGAATGAAGAATGCTGATTAAGGAACAAATAATCACAGTTTTCTTAACAAAGGAAGTGTTGACAAGATATTGCAAAAGTACTTAGGTTACTTGCTTCCTTACAAAGTCATTCTATCTAGCAAATCCATACAGGAATTTATACTGAAGTCCAAACTCCAAATATTTGTATCTTCATTAGTTTCTAGCAGATGTAAGAAAAGGTGAGCAGTCAACCTGATTTCAGTATGGATATTTTGGGGCAAGGAAGAAAGTTGGGAAGGCAATTTTCATTGTGTCTTAATGTTTTCATTGCAAGGTATTTAACATCCCTTGTCCTTATCCAAAAATGTCAGTAGCACCCTGCCATGGTCATGGTAAAAACGAAAAGAATGGCCTTTCATGTTTCTAGGTACCTCCTGGAGGGTCGATATGAAATCTGGATGATAATTTAAAGCATTTGTGAATCCAAAAGACTTTGGATTATTTGGACATTAAAAAATGTTATAGATATGCTCATGAATATACAACATTCTTGAACCCCTCTCTTTAATGACAAGGGATCTGCTTAGAAATAGGGAAGAGGTGAGAATGGGAAATTTTATGAATTAAAATAAATACTCAAAAATAACTGTAATCATTGATAGGATACGCACACACACACACACACACACACACACACACACACGTTCAGTAATGTAGAACTATGGCAAATGGTCATAGGTCACTGTACCACGCTAGTGAAGAGGACTCAAAGATAGCATGGCTCAGGACAGTCTAGGACAGTCAAGGCTGGTGACAGGCCACGAGAGTTGGTGGGACCCTCATCTGTTGGTTGGCTTTAGATGAGTTTCTATACAAATGAAGTATACACAGGATGTTATGGGGCAGAATGAAAAGGAAGTTACTTTGCTCCATGCTTAGAGAGGTGTGCTATTTATGAAAGGAAAAGCAGAGAGGAGGAGAGAATCAAATTTAAAAGATGAATCATCTGACACATCTGTTGGAGAAATACTGAGCTTTTGTTCCCATTTAATAGATGGTAAAAGGAGAAACATGAGGAAAAGTGGTTTTGTGCTCATAACTGATTAGGGGTGGACACGGGAAGCTCAGAATAAATAATTTATGAATATTTTTTTCCTTTCCCCTAATTATTTTAATTCTACTTTGAATAAGCTAAAAATTGCTTCTGAGAGTCTAATCAAGCTGCTTTCAAACAGAAATGCAGAGATGATCAATCTGGGGAAAAATACTTCTGCTACTTGTACTAACAGTACCCATTCATTGGGGTCTTAAGATGTGCACAGTAATTGTTCAAATAATTTTATATTCTTAGTTCTTCTATTCTTCATGATACAACCATGAGGTTGGTACTATCAATGTCTCCATTTTCAGATGAAGACAGAGAACCTGGAAAGTCAAATATTTTACTTGAGATTACATAGTCAATAAGAGAATGAACCTGGGATCAGAGCCAGAGCTGCCTGACTCGGGATCATACCCTGTCTGGTGGGAGTGCTGAGTCAGGGGTGAGAAATGGCAAGTCTGGTAAAAGAAGAGGGTAATTATTCCAAGATGGATCTATTGGCACCCACATTATTCCTTGGGATGCTGGGTACACAGTTCCTAGATTTTGTAGATGACCAGACACAGTGGATAACTATTTAATTAACTTAAGATCCTCCATTGCCCCTAAAGGGAATGTGGGTCTGTACCTTCCAAAGTGAGACAAACTAAATCAGCAGAGAGGCCCTTTAAGGATTTCCTCCCTCACCTCTACACTCTGTCATATTCTACTTGTAAGAAGAGACTTTCCAAAGGAAGAACTCAAAGCATATATGTTGGCCATGAATTTCCCCTTGACTCATAGACAGGTAAAAGAAATTTAACTCCTAGTCACCAGGAAACAGGAAGTCACCTTCATGGTCATTTGATCTTTTGTTGCTCTGAGGAGGCCCACTTGTCATTGCTTTGCCACTTTAGGCCATTAAACCCATTTGTTCCTTTATATATCTGCTAAACATAGACGCTGAAATGAAGAAATACAGCTTAAATAAAGACACCAATAACAGCTTGCAGGAAGTGTTAAAAACAATTCTGCAGAAGGTTAGGAGCCCTGACTTCTTTACTGTGAGCTTTAAAGGTGCTTTCTTTGATCAGCCACAAGGTCACTTCACTGCAGGTACAACAGCAGAGATTTTGAGAACTATCGTGCACTAAATTTGCACAATGAATCAGCTAGAGGTTATTAAGCACAGAGAATGACAAAGACTTAATATATTGAGAAGAGAGAGGAAACTCGTGAGTGTTGCTGTCTCCATGTGCTGGAGACATTCTCTTTTTGTGTTCTCTCCATCTCTTGGTTCTGTGGGCTGAACCTGAGCTGCTAAGAGGAGGCACCTACAGAAAAGCTATGAACTTGGAGGGTGACTGAGCCAAGTCTGTCCAACAGGTCAGAACCACAGATGCAGGAAGTTCCTCTCCAAATACAGGTGATGATGGGTCCCGATACACTGTCAAATCACTCATTCATTAGAACTTTAGGGAGGCAGTATAGTATGGTGGTTAAGCTCCAGGGTTTGGGGGACAAATAAAACTGGAGTTAATTCCTGATTCTTCATGGGTTAATTATGTGACCATGGAAGAACCAGTTTGTCTCTATAAGGTATAGACCTATTTTGCAAATTGGAATTTATATCAGTACTTCCTATATAGAAGTGCTATGAAGATTAAATACTTAATGCAATGCCTGGCCCATACTGATGGCTTCATTCATGGAGGTTATTATTACTGAGCACTTATTATGTGTACATCATTGTTCAGAGCACTAGGGTAAATATAGAAGGAAAAAAGCATGTGGTTTACTCTCAAGATGTATACAATCTAGCTTGATTGATGAGAAAAGTACATATGCAGAAAAGTTAAATAATATAAAGTAATACACAAAAAATGTTAATTGTGAAGCATGGATAATAAGTGATTTATTCATTTATTCATTCATTCATAAAATGCAATCTGAGTACTTCTATGTTGAAGCTCTTTGCTAAGCACAGAGAAAGGTAATGGACCTTCATTCTCATAGTTTTCATTACATGGAAATTACGAGTGTTATCTCTGTTTTTGCTTATGGAAAAACTGAGGCTTAGTGGAAAAAAAAAAACTTACTCAAGATCCCACAAGTTGCAAGATGGGAGGTTGGGGGGTAGGTGAAATGTGTGAAAGTAATCAAAAGGTACAAACTTCCGGTTATAAAATAAATAAGTCCTGGGGATGTAATGTATGGCATGGTGACTACAGTTAATGGTACTGTACTGTACATTTAAAAGTTGTTAAGAGAATATATCTCAAAAGTTCTCATTACAAGAAAGAAAACTTTAACTATGTGTGGTGATAGATGTTAACTAGACTTACTGTGGTGATCTTTTTGCAATATATACATACATTGAGTCATTATGTTGTATACCTGAAACTAATACAATATTATATGTCAATTATATCTTAATAAATGTTTTCTTTTGAACCCCAGTCTGTGTGAACCCAAAGTTCACGATCTTATAGAACTATTATTAAGAGCATAGAGTCTAGACCTGGGGAGACTGGATTCATATCTGGATTCTGCTACTTATTAATTCTGTGACATCGTGCAAGTTACTTAACTTCTCTGGACCAGAGTTTCCTCATCTGTAAAATGAAGATAAAATGTTAGTATCTACCTAATGTGGTTTTTTGAAGATTAAATGAATTAACACATTTTGAAACTTATCTCAGTGACTGGCATACTATATATACTGTACATTATGCTTTATTACTATTTTAATAGTGGGCTCTATAATAATTACTATCATAATTGAGTTATAGCATATACATAGAACATTGTTTGGTATATAGTAAGCACTCAGGAATTAGTTACTGATATTATTATTATTTTTTACCTAATAGGTTATACTATGCTTAACTACTGTACCTGCCTTCGACCAAAATTGTCATTCCCTTCCCTTAGACTTCCATACTCCCTCATCCCACCTATGGTACCATAATACTCCCATAACACTATTTGAGAAATTGATGCTTTTGGTGATTTCAATAGACAATCACAGAAATTCTAGAATTAAAACAGGCCTAGGTTTAACTCTAAATTATGGTTCCTTGATGAGAATTAATGCATGATTACATGTAAACTACCATAGCATATAGTACATACTCAATAAATATTGATTATTGTTAGTATGATGGGTTCATCTGTTTTCTTTCAGCATATCATAGTCAGTGAATCCTTTTCCTTTAAAATGCTTTTTATATCATTTCTTCTTACAATTTTTTTTTTCTTACCTAGATTTTCTCCTAGGTGCAATCCATCTTGCATATTATTGTCAGTGCCTTCAACACTTCGGTTGCAAGTGTAACTAATAACACTGTCAGTGGTTTCCTATTTCCCACCATGTCAAACATTTCTGCCTGATGGCCAAGATCTTCATTAATCTACTTCTATTTTGTCTGACTCATTTTACTTCTCATAGAGCCTACATTCTGGTCAAAGTAGCATCCTCATTATCATAAAGTAACTCCTGTCTTATGCTGACTTTGCATTACATTTATGTGCTTTCCTATTCTTCACTTGGGAGCCCTTCCTTTCACACTACTGACTCAAATCTACCCATCCTTCAAAGCCAAGATCATGTACCACCTCTCAGTTGAAGCCTGCCTTGACTACTCACATCCTTATCACCCTTTCCCATGTCTGAAACCCTATAGGCTTGAAACCTCTTGTCTTACATAGTTCATGACGCAGGGTGACATAAAGAGGTTAAGTACATAACCTCTTGAGTCCTATTATCTACATTCCAAACTTGGCTCTTTTTTATTCTAGCTATGGGATCTTTTTTTTTTTTTTAAGTCTTTAAATTTATTTATTTATTTATTTATGACTGTGTTGTGTCTTCGTTTCTGTGCGAGGGCTTTCTTTAGTTGTGGCAAGCGGGGGCCACTCTTCATCGCGGTGCACGGGCCTCTCACTATCGTGGCCTCTCTTGTTGCGGAGCATAGGCTCCAGACACGCAGGCTCAGTAGTTGTGGCTCGCAGCCCCAGTTGCTCCGCGGCATGTGGGATCTTCCCAGACCAGGGCTCGAACCCGTGTCTGCTGCATTGGCAAACAGATTCTCAACCATTGCACCACCAGGGAAGCCCTAGCTATGGGATCTTGAGTCTCAGTTTCCTCATCTGAAAAGTGGGCATAACAAGACCTCCTATCTCATTGTATTATTTGTGAAACTTAAATGACAAAAGCCACACAAAACACTTAACAAAGGAGCTGATGTGTAGCACTTATTCAGTTACGTTATGATGTGGTTGTTATAGTAAGAGCACATGACATATTTGTTTGAATTAAACTGTTATTTCCACTTAGCTTTTCTTTAAAAAAATATTTATTTATTTATCTATCTATTTATTTATTATTTGGTTGCACTGGGTCTTAGTTGTGGCAGGCGGGCTCCTTAGTTGCGGCTCCAGGGACTTCCCTGGTGGCGCAGTGGATAAGACTCCATGCTCCCAATGCAGGGGGCCCGGGTTCCATCCCTGGTCAGGGAACAAGATCTCACATGCATGCTGCAGCTAAGAGTTCTCATGCCACAACTAAGGAGCTTGCATACCACAACTAAGGAGTCCACTTAGCTTTATAATACCTGTATTTAGACAAAATATTCAAATAGTAGAAGAAATTAGATAATCCAAAGAGAATGTATATTTGTTTACCATTAGAATGTTGCCAGTGTCCTCAATGCCATAGCATGCATAGTCAGATGATTTAAATGTTCTCATCTTATTCTAAGTTTATCGCTCTCCCTCTGATCCTCTTTGTTGACCATCCCTAACTCGATCATTGGAGAAAGGAAGAGGGTGATAAAAGATTTCAGGTCACTGCAGATAACATGCATGAAGACAAACCCAGGTGTTTTCCATATTGATTATAAAGAATGCTTTGGGGGAGCCTTTTTAAGAAGGTTGCAGCCAATTTTCCTTCTGAAATCATAAAGAGGTCAGTGATTTATGTTCCAGAAAAACAATAGACTAGAAAGCGTCACTCCCTGCCCATGAAAACAATGACTGGCTTGCAAGGTCTTCCAGTGTAGTCAGAGCTCAAAGAGGTTAACAGCCGTTTCTCCTTAACTACCTGCTATGCTTTCTCCTAGAGGCTTTTTTTTGACTTTTTATGGCTTAAGAAATTATTTTTTCCTCCATTCTCATTTCTCCTCTTGAATCTTCCTTTTCTTTCCTTTTCCCTTTAGTGTCTGACTTTGTTTCTGACCCCAGTGGACCCTCTTAAGGGCACTTAGCAGAGTTGTTGTCTCAGGTTCGGGTTTTCTCCCCGTCCTTTGACCAGTCATAGAACAAAGGACAAAAGGCCATCTCTCCAAGTATCAGTATCTCTTTACTGAAGCTTTGTTCTGCTGCTTTGGGCCTTTTCTCTCTGATTCACCAGAATTGCTCTTGAGCAATTTTCCCATTTCTCTTCTATTACCTTCCAATTTCTAGAATAAGTAGGTTGGTGATATTGTTTCTGGTTTCTCACTTCCAATAAATCCTTCAACACCCTTTACTAAAATTTGGGGGCATTGTGGGCAGATGGAAAAGTCAAACCAATGCCAATCTTCGTATCTAGGTCCCCTGCTCTGGCTTTGTGGCTGGAATCCCGGGTCCTGCAGTTTCTCTCCTAAACCACTACCAAGGTTGGCCAAACCTCTGGAGCTATTAGGGCTGGACTAGCTGGTGGAGGAACTGGTGCTTCTAACAGTCCTTCCTTCTTGAGTGCCTCCTCCTTAATGGGACATGGAAACAGTTATGGAGGGTTGCAGAAAGGGGCCATCAACATTTAAGCGTGTCCATGATCACCATTTTAGGGAACTCTCCTGGCTCCATTCTGTCTCTACTTCTCACTGCTCCCATAGTCCAGGGCAAACCTAATCCGACCCCACACATATCCTCCTCGCCACGTTTACTGCCACCATCTTAATTCAAGCGTTCACTTTTTCTGTGTGGAGGTATTCTAATACTTGTGTTAGTTTCCTAGGATGGCTATAAGAAGAGTACCACAAGCTAGGTACAGAAATTTATACTTTCATAGTTTTAGAGGCTGGAAATCAGAAATCAAGGTGTTGGCAAGGCCATGTTTCCTTTAAGGACCACAGGGGAGAATCTGTTTCATGCCTTTCTCTTAGCTTCTGGTATTGTCTTTCCTTGGCTTGAAGCTGCAAAACTCCAGTCATTGCCTCTGTTGTCACAAGACATTCTTTTCCCTGTGTCTTTATCTTCTCATTTTCCTATGAAGACAATAGTCATATCGAATTAGGGCCTGCACTAATGACTTCATCTTAACTACATCTGCAAAGATCCTATTCCCAAATAAGGTCCCATTCACAGGTACTAAAGGTTAGGACTTTAACATATTTTTTTGTGGGATGTGGGGATGGGAGGCATGATTCATCTCATAAGAATCAATACCCTAATGGGTTTCCCTGCCACCAGTGGTTCCTTTCTCTAATCCATTCCCTGTGTACTGCCTAGTTAGCTTTCTAAAACACATATCAGATCATTTATACTTGAATTTTAAAAATATCCACCAACTCTACATTTCTTTTATAAAAAGCCTTGAGAATTGCATTTCAGACCCTTCTCGTCTTAGGTCCTTCCCATGTTCCTTTCCAGCATGTTCTTTCATCCTCTCTATCATAGAACACATAGGCCTATCACTGTGACTATTAGAACTTTAAACCCTGGTATATTTTATTCCTCACTCAAGTTCCATCCCCCTTAAAATCAATCAATCCCTCTTAGGTTTTCTTTATAAACCTTTGTTTATGCTTCTACTATAGAATTTGCACCATGATCTTATTCATACTGATTTTCCCAATGCCTGATACTTATGTGTAAATAAATGATGCTGAATAAACTATACCAGAAGGGAATAAACTATTCCAGGAAAGAATAAACTATTTGGTAATCAATGCTCTAAATCTCTTTGTGTGTGTGTGTTCTTCATGAGTTCCAGAAACTTGATAGTAATTTGACAATATAAATATCTTATTCAGATAGCACAGTAGCCAAGGAGGCAGATTTTGGAACCAACCTGATTCAACGACAAGTTATATGATTTTGAGTTCTTTATGTAACCTTCCTGTCCTTTAGCGTCTTCATCTGTTAGATGAGAATATGAATTCCTAATCTATAGAGTTATTGTGAAGATAAAATTTGAAAAATCCTTAGAGAAATGACTGATACAAATTAAATGGCTATTATTTATTGGCTATTATCTTTGTAACTACTATTTCTATTATTCTTATTAGTTGTCACTTTTTGAATCAAAATTACATAGTGTGTGGATCTGAGGTTTAGTAAATAACTTTTTTCTCCCACCAGAGATCAAAACCAAAGATAGATATGGTGATCAGATAGACAAAATTAAACTTTAAGCTTTATATCTGACAAAACTGTTGGAGAACATGGCTTAGATGTTTGGCAGTAAAGGGCCTCCCAATATCCCAGCCCAGAAGTGAGTCTTTCCACCCAGTCTCAGACACAGCTGAGAGTGTGGGCCTCTCTGTAGACATCTAGTTCCAAAGAAGAGATGCACATTTGCCTAATTCCTTCCAAATTCTCTCATCAGATACAACACTCCTCCCACCCTCTTTCTATTCTCCCCTACCACTTTCCAAAGTGTGAATGAGAGTGAAGAGGGAGGCCCAGGGAGCTTTTCTGCATTGAAGTAGGAGGAAAAGGGGAGGGTAAATATCCCCACCGCAACATAGAACTCCTCATTTCATATGTTCTACTTATATTATCTCTAATAATATAAATATAAGATAAAACAAACCTGTGACATAAGTATAAGTATCATCCTCATTTTAGAGATGAAGGATCTGAGGCTCTGAAAAGTTAATTAACACTACTGTTAGTTAGGTTACCGAAAATAACAACACTAAATGGAAGAGGAATAAGTTGAATCCAAAGTCATCTATGATGGTGTGTCACCTCTCCTCTCCCCCAAAAAAAACAATAATAAGAAATTATACCTATATATATGAAGGGATTTTATATCTTTTAATTGTTGAATTTGGACCTTTACAATGACAACAAAAAGTATTACTTAAAAATGATTGTCCCTGCATCCTATATGGTTTATTAGTAGGTACATGGAAATGCATAGAAAGATACACAGTGGACCATGGGTAATATCCAGTGTGATGCTTTTAACTTGTATCTCATCATATAAATTGAAGACTTTGGTACTTTGTGGATAAAAGAAATGAAATGTTTTTCATCATTTTGTTTCATATTATTTATTGGTCCTCACATGTGTATCCTAATATTCTCTATTATATGGCAGTTCCTGCTGGAACATTTCCTTGCAGGAAATTCTCTGACTGGGTCATTTGCTCAGTTTTCATTTAAGAACAATGTATCGATGACTGTGTTTCTAGCCCTAGTTTTTTCCTTTTCAAGACTCTAGCTGTTCTTGGGTCTATTAGCTACTGCTACCCCAAGAATAATTTCAGATCCCCTACCTTACACTTTTGCACAACCCTCAGCCCCCGCCATTGTTTTCTTTTCATTTTCTCTCTTGGCTAAACTGTAAGTGACATAGAGATTACAGTTTTATGTGTCTTGTTTGCTGCTATATCTCTTGTGCTTAAGCCAAGTGCTGGCCTAAATTTTTTATCAACAAATGAGGGTGAGATGATGATGATGATGATGATGATGGAATTATTCCTTAGCTTTTTTTGTAAGATTACAATCACTTTCAATCTGAAAAAAATCTTGCTGTTGGAACTGTCATTTTGTATCACATGATCAAATATTCTCTCAGCTCTAGGAACCAAGGATTTTTCTCTTTATTTTTCTACTTAATTCTACATGGGCTATAAATATATTTTATATCATTATCCTAAATTATAATTAGGAAAGTAATATATCATTGCCTCTCTCCAACCACCTTAAAATCAACATGCTGAATTTATTCTCCAATCCAGGTGAGTCCTGTCAAACAGAATTAAATCATGTTGTTCTTGAAGCATGGTGTTGGGTTTCGGAATAATAGTGGCAACTTCCTCCTTTTAAAAATGCTATTTGGTAGATGTTCTTTTCTGATGAGAAATTAGCAACAGCTACCCACATTACAATGTCTTACCTCCTCTGAAAGACATTATCTATATACCAATAGAATATCTTGATCTGTGTTCTCATGTGGTAATGACTGCAAAGTTTTATTCATGATTCCATTCAAGTGGCTGGTATAGTGTGGATTTTCAACAAATGGCAAATATATGTAGCAATAATAATAATTCTGAAAACAATCTTATAATAACATAAGAATGGATGATGATGACCCTCCTGCTAAATAGGTACATGTGCCTTGCAAGGCTCTGAATACAATTTATAAATCATATGGAAAGAATCATTGGAGAAATTTTCATAACCATGTGTGTAGTACAAAAGATTAGATTTTTAAGAGAAAAAGTTTCAGTCATGTTGAAAGTAAGATGCAGAGTTTTTTAAGAGGAAAAGTTGCAGTCATGTTGAAAATAAAATGCAGAGTCTAATTTCATCAGCATTTAACATGGGGCTCATTTCGGTTTTCCCAAAGAAAGAGGAGGCAGTGACTGAAAATTTGGTCTTATAGTATCTTATAGTATAGTATACCTTTGATGTACATTAGGTCCCATGGAAACTACATTGGGATGGCTTGAGAGTGACATCTACAAATGTAGGGTAAGGTCATTTTTATCTACTGCTTTGAAATTTAAACCATGATTTGTGATATACAGTGAACTCTCCTTAACATATTCTGAAGGACTATGAAAAGACAATATTCTGAATGCAGAAATAAGACTTGTGACTGCATTATGCAGTTTTCAGAAAGTTCAACATTTTTCTGTATGTAGAAAAACAGAAAGAGCCTCATTTCCCCAGTTTGCCTTTAGGAATCCTGGCAATGCAGCTGGTCTCCTTAACATGGAGGGGAGGGAAACCCCCCCTTCTGCTTCCTTCCTTATTGCTGGTAGCCAGTGAGGTCACCAGGTAAGGGACAAGTATTCAAGGTTTTACATGATGCAGTAAGTAACTGCATGTGGGCCATGTTAACACCGCAGGGGTTTTCTTGCTTCCTCACAGTGTCTACCATGACCTCTGGCCTGCCCTTCTTAGGGCACTGATGTGATTTCCTTTATTAATTTGCCAGAGCTTCACCTATAAATTCCAGTTTCAATTAAAGGGAGATGTGTTTCTAAGGAGAGGAACTAGAGTGTGGGATAAAAATGGCTTGAGGTTTAGTGGAATCTTATCTTCTCAGGCTTCTAAAGCACTCTTCGGAGAAGAAAAGTCTAGATGCTAAATTACGTGGTCTAGATTCAAATCCTGACTCATTTCCTTTCTAGCTATCTGCCTTGATCAAGTCAAAACTTATCTGAGCCTGGCATCATGATCTGAAGAACACAGTGAAATTTTAAATAGGTAAACATGTGAAAAGGAGATAACATAGAAGAAAGTTCTTAGTGTTAGTTACACACTAGGAACCGAATATATTTGCATTGCATGAATGAATTAGTCATCTCATAAAACTTTGTTTATACCTGTCTTTGTTCTCATTATAATCCTTTATGTAGAAAGTTGTGAAAAGATCCATCTCTCATCTCATGTCATAGATGTGGGCTAAATGGCTATCTACATTTTACTATCACCATTTGGAATATGTGGCCTCCAAGGTCACTTTTGGCAATGAGAGAGATGGCTGGATGAGGCACGTGGGTTCCTACTCACTTCCACCCAGAAGTTACATATATCTCCTCCACTGAGGCTACATTGGTCCGAAGCTAACTGCTAGGTTAGGCTGGGAGGTATCAGCAAGCCTGTCAATGATTGATACACACTACCACTTCCACATTAAAGAAAATAATGTTTCATAAATCTCCTTGTTTAAAACTGACAATTGTTATTAAAAAAAAAAGAGAATCATAAAACAAGCATATTTCCAAAAACAAATGGCAAACACTGTGTTCCTGATAACATTCTTGTCTGATCTGCTGTCCAACACTGATAATTTTATCTACATGGAGAGAAAGAACAATACATTCTTGTTTGATAGAGTAAGTCTCATTGCTTCATGTCTCCTGCCCACAAACTTAAACTTTAAGAGGCGTATAAATAAGCAACTTAGCATATGTGACCTCCTGACCGTGAAGTGTTAAATTCCAGGAACTATATTACTCCACCACTTTTATTTGTCTGTGGGAAGTCACTTGATTTATGCCTGATCCCAGGATACAATAAAAATGTGCAGGTATGCCAACTAGAACGATTGGAACCTGTCAAATAAAAATTTTAGTTGCTCTTAAAATCTACAAATAAAAGTAACCTTTGATTAAGGATTATACCGTTTATATCATGCTTTTATCAGTATTCAGACACAAAACACATTCAAGTAATTTAACTCCAATATAGTACGATGTACCACAGTCTTTGGAGAGAAATATCCTCTGCATGATGAAAGGAAAGTTTCTTATTTGTAAAGGAGTTAAAACAGAAAAGCAGTTCTAGCCAAAAGGAGCTAAACCAGTATAGACAGGTAGATTAACAGAAAGATTCAGCCAGCCGAGCAAGGTCTGAAGTTTCTCAGGTTTGGCTTATTTACATTCTTATTTTATGGGCTTTAGAACTTAAGATGGGGTCCAGCTAGGATTATAAACCAAAGTGCCATAATAACCCACAAGACTGTTGCAAAGGAATTCCCAGCTAGGTTTTCAGACTCAAGAGGTTGGGATAATTCCAAAATGATTCTCAGCTCTTAGATATTTTAGGCAGGTCCACGTTGATGCAGAGTGAGACTCAAAAGTGACCTGAAGAATTTCCATCTTATTAGCACTTCATTTATAGTGTACCCATGTCAAGCCTCAGCCTTGGAGTTCCGGTGTTAGCTTAAACATGAAAGAAATAAAATCTACTCTGGTCAATACGGAGCTGAGTACAGATTCTGTTTTGTATAGTCATGGTTGAAGCATGCTCACATCGCCTTTGAACTCAGACCACTCTGAATGTTCTTCAGAGGATGAACTATATCTTTGAAAATTTTTATGGGTTTAATATTTCTTTGTCATTAAATGTTATATATTTGTATTTCAGTTCACTTTTCAAAAAAAGTGATTTTTTATATAAAAAACATTTTTTAGTATAATTGACCTATAATATTATACTAGCTTCAGGTGTGCACCATAGTGATTCAATATACTGCAAAATGATCACCACCATGAGTCTAGTTAAAATCCATCACCATACATAGTTACAGCTTTTTTTTCTTGTGATGAGAACTTTTAAGGTCTACTCTTTCAGCAACTTTCAAATATACAATACGGTATTGTTAACTATCATTACCATGCTGAACACTACATCTCCAGAACTTATTTTGCAACATATTCTTTATTTTCTTTTCTTAAAAATTTTATTAGTGTGTTAGTTTCTGCTTTATAACAAAGTGAATCAGCTATACATATACATATACATATATCCTCATATCTCCTCCCTCTTGTGTCTCCCTCCCTTCTAGTTATATTATTTTATAACTAGAAGTTTGTACCTTTTGACCCTCTTTTTCAGCCATCCCTCACACACCACCTCTGGCAAATACCTATCTGTTCTCTGTATCTATGAGTTTTTGCTTTTTTGGGGGTGTGAGTGCTGGCTGATTATATTCCACATAAGTGAGATTATATGGTATTTGTCTTTCTCTTCTGAGCAATTTCACTCAACATAATGCTTTCAAGGCTCATCTATGATGCAACAAGTGGCAAGATTTCCTTCTTTTTTATTGCTGAATAATACTCCATTATGAGTGTGTGTGTGTGTGTGTGTGTGTGTGTGTGTGTATAATATATATCACATTTTCTTTATCCAATCATCCATTGATGGACACTTAAGTTGCTTCCATATATTGCCTATTGTAATAAATGCTGCAATGAACATGAGGGTGTATATATCTTTTTGAATTAGTATTTCGTTTTCTTTAGATAGTACTCAGAAATGCAATTGTTAGATTATATAGTGGTTCTATTTTTAACTTTTGAAGAACCCCCCTACTGTTTTCTACAGTTGCTACACCAATTTTTCTTCCCACCAACAGTGCACAAGGGTTCCCTTTTCTCCGCATCCTCTCCAACACATGTTATTTCTTGTTTTTTTGATAATAGCCATTCTGACATGTATGAGATGATATCTCATTGTGGTCTGGATTTGCATTTCCCTGATGATTAGTGATGTTGAGCACCTTTTCCTGTACCTGTTGACCATCTGCATGTTTTCTTTGGAAAAATGTCTAAGATTCTTTTCCCTTTTTATAACCCAATTGTTTGATTTTTTTTTTTTTTTGGCTCTTTAGAGTATGAGTTCTTCATATATTTTGTATATTAACCCCTTATCAGAAACATGATTTGCAAATATTTTACCCCATTTGGTAGGTTGCCTTTTCACTTCTTTTATGGTTTCCTTTGCTTTTTAGTTTGATCTACAAACTGGATTTTTGATCATCAAAATTATTAAACAAAATGACTTGAGTTTTAGGTCTTTATACTTCTTTTTGAAACATGTACAACCCCACTCTGAGAACACCCTCTACAAGTTGCCATTCAAAAAAATTTCACCTTGGAAATCTTAGCAGCTGTTAGACAAGGACTGTGCCTTTTATTCACCTTTGTGTTCCCCCACCCCATGCTAAATGCAGTACTTGTCAAGTGCAGATGCTCAATGTTTGAGAATGAGGAAAAACAAATAAAGAAGAATGAAATTTTCCTGATTGCCACCACAGTTAATTCCAGGCAGACTCCATTCAACACTCCCTGTGAATCAGAACAAGACCTCAGTCAAGCTGCAGACCACATAAGATGGCACAAGTAAGTCATCACTGAGGCAGAGTCAGGATGCAGGGAAACAGGAAGAGCAGGACAGCAGCCAGGGTCACTGTGCAGGTTATATCAGAAAGTGATTTTAGCCAATTGCCAGGTTAAAGTTCCTCTTGTTTCAGCAATGCAGAGCTTTATGGTAAGTTTCCAGTGACTTTCAATCACTTGTGTGTCCAGGAGTGATCAGGCAATGCAAAGTAGTGGGCACTTGCAAAGTCATTTGTGTTAGGCTTGACATATTATGCATCAGCTTTGCCTTTTTAATTGTAACTCTCATAGGCCAAGATTAACATCAGTTATTTTCACTTTTATAACCAACTTTGATGAAAGCTTATCTGAGATTAAATACATGATGTGAAAAAAAATCAAAGATCAAAATGATTACACACACAGATGCATAAAACATACTTGTATATGAGCTCACACCCCTATACCCACATAATAGCAACCCTTACATAATTCTATATTATATATGATAATATATATCCCATAATATATATGGAAGTGTGTCTGTGTATACACATATATACATGCAATACATACTTATGGAATTATATACATATATATGGAGTCATATGGGTGTTGTTATTATGTGAATATGTAAACTGACACCATTCCCTTACCAAAAATTATTGAACATTTACTGTATCTAGGTACTCTGCACTTAAAATACAAAAAGTGCATCTTTCCCAGTCTCTGACTTCAAGAAAGTTACAACTTACTAAGGAAGACAGAATCACAAACTCATAAATGTAGCTTAACCAGTGACATAGGCAAATGCTTCTCGAAATGTTTAAGGAAAGAATGTTTTAATCACCATTGCCTTCCACTTATCAAATGCAGGTCTTTCCTCCCTTATCTAGTCCTATGCATCTTTCGAGTAATGAGTTTGCAGATAATTTTCACCTTAAAACCTCAAAATGGTTGCAAGTGTTGTGGGAAGCTTTAGATTTACACCTCTAAAAGCTCTAACACCTTTTGCTTTTCCCAGCGTCACGTGAAAATTTGTTGCTTGAACTTTGGAGAGGATTCTCCCCTTTTGAATTTCTTCCCTTTAATCATCTTGCAATTTGTGAAATGAAATGTTTCATTAATGGTTTTCTTGTGATTTTTCTAAGTCATCACAGTTATAAATATCTTAGTAACATTCTGAGAACATCTGTAATACTGTATATACCTTGGAAGTAAATATACACACAAACATATGAATGTTTCGATGATAAAAAATTACAGCAGAACTAAAATCTGATATATTCTGAACATTCTGTCCCAGGGTTTTCTTCTGTAAACTGGAACTAGCATTACCTTTTCTTCCTATTACAAAGGATTGCCATGAATTTCAAATAAGATAATATTAGTAAGTGGTTTATGAGGTAAAATATACTATACAAATACATGTCTGGCCAAGACGTGAGGCCTCATGTCAGACTCTCACAGGTTCCTAAATGACTAGAATGGTTTCTACAGGTGACGACAAGAGAGTTCAAGTACTTATTTGATATTTACAATTTTCTTCCAAATTGCTTTTCCACTTCTTTCAAAAGCTCCTTTATGCCCCCTTTCCTGACTTTGTTGTATGTGTTCTAGTTTCTATCCTTGTTTCTGTCTTTGGACTTGATACTTCCACTGGTCACAATATTGGTTCCTACTAAGCTATTTTTCTGTTAGCAACCTCATCTAAGTTGCCTCTTGACCGTCTTTCCCAATGTGATGCAGAATCCTCCTGTCCTGAAGCTGTCCTCTGCTTTGGAGTCCAAGCTCCTATGGTCATATGATGTTTTCACTGGGCTTGCCCGAGCATTTCTAAAAGGCAGCAAATAGTCTACATTTTTTAGAATTATCCAAACTTATTGAACAATGGCAGAAGTACTGAGGTTTTACTTTCCAAAATGACCCAGCCCTCTGAGAAGGGTAGGGATTTTCTGCGAATACTCACTTCAAACAAACAAACAAACAACAAAAAACTCTTGCACTGCAGACTAACTTGGGGTAGGAACCTTGATGACCTATAAGATAATTATAGCATTGCTTCCAATGCGCCATTGAAAGAAAAAGGAAAATATGTGGGTCTGATTAGAATCATGTAGACAGCTAAAATATGTTCTTTTGATGAAAAGATCTTACAGGATGCATTTTAGTGTGATCTTTATCACAGTAGATTTTTATTTCAGAAAAACCTGATTTTGAGTTTTGGTCATGCTATTTAACAGATCTATGACATAAGGCATGTTACTTGGCCTCTCCAAGTCTCTGTTTTCTCATATAAAATGGTCCTGGTTGGCTACCCTTTTGCTTAGAATGTAGAAAGATACAAGAGAATGTTACTCTACTACAATAAGAAAGCAAAATCTATGAAAGTATTCTTAAGACCCTTAGAGAGATGAGACTTCCAATCACGTGAACTGATTTCCAAAGACTGAGCAATCCCCTCCAAAGACAGATGAAACAAATAAACGGTTTCACCTTTGAAAGAACATGGAAGAAAGAGGTAACTGTCAGTGACAACAGGTAAGGAGAAAATAGCCAACATTTTAACACATTTTTTAAACACATTTTTAAAGGCCAAGTATGAGTAAGTATGACAAAATAAAATCTAGGGGCTCCAGATACAAGTGGAGTCTATACATTCTCAAAAGTGTTCTTCACATGTTCTCATTGGTGCTTATAAGATATATCCAGGGAAGGGGAGGAAAACTAAATGACCTCCCCCTCAAGTAAGAGTCATAAGCTTCCAGGAAAAGGGCAGGTAACCTGCACTAACCTTCCCACATTCTTTAAAAACAAGAAATGCTTAGGGATGCATTTAACAATATAACTGCAAGATTTTTATGCTAAAATTGACAAAATGTTGCTGAAAGAAATTAAAGACCCAAATAAATGGAGATATATACTGTGTTCATGGTTCAAAGGACACAATATTTTTAAACTATCAGTTTTCCCCCAATTCATCATAAGATCCAATGCAATCACAATCAAACTCTCAGAATGCTTTTTAGTAGAACTTGTCAAGCTGATTTAAAATTTCATATGAAAAAACAAAGGGCCAAGACAAGCCAAACCATTTTGAAAAAAAGTGAAAAGTTGGTGGACTCAGACTACCTGATTTCAGGCTTTACTTAATAAAAGGGTAAATCAGTTACACTTTAATAAATATGACTTTAAAAAATTAATGTAATAGAGGACTTACTTCAAAGAGTTGTTTCATGAATTAAATGAGGTGACTACTAGCACAGGGGAGGTGCTCAATAAATAGAACCTCTTGTCACTGGTATTTGTTATTTGTTAGAGAGTCTTAAAGAATAATTTCTATCCCCCTCCTGCCTTCCTCCCATCCCCTGCCACCAAATGTTCTGGAATTAAAATGAATCTTTCTATGTGGGACATTGAGAGATCTTTATTTTCCTGGGTACTCTCTACAGACTCAAATCATTATGAGATCTTGGATATGTAGTCTGATGTATCAGCCTCAAACGTGGCCATCCTGGGGCTTCCCTGGTGGCACAGTGGTTAAGAATCCACCTGCCAATGCAGGGACCCGGGTTCAAGCCCCGGTCCGGGAAGTTCCCACATGTCACGGAGCAATGAAGCCCTTGCGCCACAACTACTGAGCCTGCTCTCTAGAGCCCATGAGCCACAACTACGGAAGCCCGTGTACCTAGAGCCCATGCTCTGCAACAAGAAAAGCCACTGCAATGAGAAGCCTTGCAGTGCAACAAACAATAGCCCCTGCTCACCACAACTAGAGAAAGCCCACACGCAGCAACGAAGACCCAATGCAGCCAAAAATAAATAAATTAAAAAAAAAAAAGTGGTCATCCCTGATTTCACCTGGTGAGTGCATCTGTGGAGCCTTGGCTGGAAGCATTGCATCCCAGGTGAAATAGACGTGGCAGCTCCCATAGTCCCTCTTGTTAACATGTAGGCAATTTAAGAGTTGAAGCAGATTTTCTACAAAGAAGACTCGGCTTCAGTTCCTCTTATTTGTGCTGGCCTTTTTCAAGGTCCCTAGATGGGGCCCTAGCAATGCGTTTACCTGATCATGGGTTACTGTGAAATTTGTAAAGTAAAAATATTTTAACCACAATTATGCAAAACCACTGTCTCTTTCCACTCTGCCCTCCCCTCTCTCATACTTCCCTTCATGTCAAGTAGGATTAGAATGGCAAAGTTTTTTCCTTCCTTTCTTTTCTTTTGTATTTTGCTAAGATAAAATTGAGTTGGAAACACAATTTGACATTTTTAATCACTTCCAAGTAGAATTAACTTGTTAGTCTGAGTTTGAATGCATTCCAGGAATATTCCCCCCACCCACTAAGCTGACTTACTAGCATCCTGATATGAAGGTGCTGGGGTGGAGACCACGTCATGATATGAACGTGAACTACAGAGCTCAGCAATAACAAGTATTGGGGGAGTGACAGAGAAACAAAGTTTGAAATATATGGAGCTAGAAGCTAATCTTTGGAAGATTCTTCTAAATTTCAGACATGGACAATTTAAGAAGGAAGTTGGAATTAAGTTTTTTGTAGATAGCTCATCAAAATGGAGTTTCTCTCCTATTAGGAATATAGTAGAAATATACACAATTATATTCCCACTATATACATTTTTATGGAAATTGTGTAAAGCAGAAGTTATCAGAATTTTTGTAGTTTTAGGCACAAACATGGAGCAGTATTACAAAGGGTGGGTACCCCATGCATGAGTGCATCCCATTCTCTGTCTAATCATACTGAGTGTATGTGACATATCTCTTCTAACAGTGCCTGGCAGGTCCTGAAAAAACTGCAAAATTGCCACAGACATTGTTAAGCTGCCTGAAGAAACGTGTCCCAGTGACAAACATCTACACACATTAATAAATAAGTCACTGTAGGTAGTATATAAAAGCAATTTGTTTACATAATTATCTAGCTCAATGCAATATAGATGCATTTGAATTTCTCCTATGCATGCCATGCTTTCAATTAATTTCATATATTTTCAAAATTATTGGTTATGTCATTAAGCAATATAAAGATTAAAGATCATGTCTGTATACTGTATAGCATGATGCTAGGCACATGACTGCTTAACCAAAAGCAACTACTAATTATTATTTCAATAATACTGTAAGTTTGATGATATAATGGGTCATTGATATATAGCACCTGTTTATTCTTGATAGTGCTGTCCAGTAGGTTACTAAAGCTTCCTGTGGGGAGTTTCCAGTAGGAGCTGGAGTGCACTGATGCGGGCCTCTGAGCAGTAGACATTTGTTTTTGTAGAAGACATCTACATCCATGGTGGTACCCTCTCAGACTTGCCTTGCTCCAAATTTAGTCTACAGATAGCCCCTCATTTCTTATCACTGCAGGCCAGGTCAATCTACTTGCTCTTGTCACATCCCTAAAAGAATTTCCCAATTCTTAAATATCTGAAAGATGTTTCTTGTTATTTATTTGAAATATAGGAGAAATGCCAGTAGCCACTGTCATTGGCAGAAAGAGTCTCTCTCCCTGTTCTCCTTTGCTCGAAAGATACTAGGTCAGCAAATGAATGGCATTTATTTGTGCATTCTTAGAATTCCAGATATTTTGGCATGACAACATAATACAAACATTATGGAAGTAAATAGCCACTGGATGTGTTATGAAAATAATGAAAAGTATTATATATTCAGTAACTCTTCAAATCCATTTATAACATGACTTTGAAATATCTGAACTTTAGCATTTTCTATCTTCCATGTGTCTTTTTCTGTAAACAAATAAACTGCTTCATTAAAGCACAATAGTAATATAGATGATGATGAAGATATTAAAGTATAATTTATCTTTTATCTGTTTTGTGGCACTTTATATATAGTAATTCTACACTTGGCTCCAAGTAGCCATGTGGCCATGTAGAAAACTTAACAGTGATTTAAATATATGGGGGTGTATTTTCCTCAACAAGAAATCAGGAGGTTGTCCAAGTCTCAGATGGTGGCTCCATCATGATATTAGTGACTCAGGCTCCTGTGAACTTTTCATTCAACTATCTTAAATATGTGACTTTATTCTCAAAGTTACTTCAGAGTCACAAGATGGCTGCTTAACTTCCAGCATCACATTTCTCTAGGGCAAAAAAAAAAGAGAATTGTAAGGGGGAATAGAGTGTGCAGGTCAGATCTGTCCCCTTCTGAAAATATTTTAATGATCTTTTCTTTTAAAGATCTAATCCTCTGCTTATATCTATTGGCCAGCACTGAGCCACATATGACATACTTGCCAAATCCCTAGCTGCAAGGGAGGCTGGAAAGTGGAGTTCTGTGTATGTTGGTATGTATCTACACATGCATGCATGCATATATTTTTAAGAATACATTGCTGCTTTATATATGCACTGGAATATTACTCAGCCATAAAAAGAATGAAATAATGTCATTTGCAGCAACATGAATAGATCTAGAGATTATTATACTAAGTGAAGTAAGTTAGACAAAGACAAATATTATATGATATAACTTATATGTAGTGTCTAAAAAATAATACAAATGAATCCACAAATGGATTCTGACTGAAGGAAGGAGAGACTGGATCATATTAAGTAGTGAACAAAAAGAGTCTGCCATACTTAGTCATCTTTCTGGAAGTCCTATAGGATGGGGGTTATTATTCTTGTGAAGAATGATAAAACAGAAGTTAGACAACATTTTACATAAGTTGCAAAAGTTAAGTTTGCACCCAAGAAGTCACATTTGGTGGGGAATTATTACAAATAGTCATTAATATGCTTTAAAGAAATGTGGAAGAGTCATAAAGGACCTTCACAGGCTTAGAATTGTTTGTGCTTTGCAAGTTTATGAGTTTTTTTTTTTTTTTTTTTTTTTTTTTTGCGGTATGCGGGCTTCTCACTGCCGCAGCCTCTCCCTCCGCGGAGCACAGGCTCCGGACGCGCAGGCGCAGCGGCCACGGCTCACGAGCCCAGCTGCTCCGCGGCATGTCGGATCTTCCCGGACCGGGGCACGAACCCATGTCCCCTGCATCGGCAGGCGGACTCTCAACCACTGCGCCACCAGGGAAGCCCTATGAGTGTTTTTATACTTCCAACCAACCAGTCTTCTCTTAATTGCTCTAACACTCCTTGGGGCTTTGTCCTTGTCCCTTCTATTTTGAAATTTTGTCATCTGGTGCTTAGGCTGTCCAGCTTCTCCTTTTCTTGTGGGTTTTAGCTGAAATGTCATCTGCTCAGAAAGATCTTCCATGAGGCCCTCATCTGGCAATTGTCTATCCCTAAGTCACTCTCTATCACATTATCCTGAGATTTATTTCTTACACAGCATGTGACTATATTAAACTATCGTGTTTATTTATCTTTTGATGCTTATGTCTCTCTTCATTTGTTCCCTATCAGAATGTAAGTTCCTTGGAAAGATTTTTGTCTTTCTTCTTGTTCACCAACCTGTGCCTGATATCAACTACAAAGCCTGGTAAATGGTAGGATCTGAAGACATGTTTGTTTAATTTCTGAACGTATGTACTCTGAGGGGGAGGTGGACCTGTGTCAGTAAAGAGTAAGAGAAGCGAATACACGTTTCTTCCAGGCTCTGGTCAGTTTCTGTGCTGTAGAAACACGTGTGGTGGGAACTGGCTGGATTTTGGCCTCAGATACTGAGCACAATAAGGGTGGAGAGTGAGTAAGAATAATTAACAGACTAAAGTCAAGCCACTAAAGAGACTTTTGGGAAAAGAGTGGTCTGGTTATTAATGGTGTTTACATGAATGGTGGGAAGAGAAAGCACAGAATGCACTGGGTGTCTTTGAACTTTCAGAGTGCTTATTGCACCGACATCCGGCATGTCTGGAAAAAAATGCACAGCTGAGCAGAAGGCACCAGTTTCCAAGACATGTGGGTGACATGAGGTACAGTTCTGAGAAAAACCTAATTCAACCCAGAAAGCTCAGGAATGAGCCCTTCAGAAATATTTAATTCCATGGTTATGAAGCATTTACTTGAGTTGAATAATAACTGGAGTGTTTTCCCCTGGCATAGGAAAGAGAACGACCTTTCTGTTCTTAAACAACATTTCCTAAGAATTGTGACCTAGCACAGTGCATTTTGCCGACAGATGTTAGAAGGAACAGCAGAAACCAGGGGAATTTTTGAAACAATTTAAAAGATTAAACATTTCAGTTAAGAATTAAGTTGGTAATTTTGCTTTATCACCGATAAACATTTTATTTTTGTAAAAATTTGGGCAAATGTACTGTTGAAAAACTTTTTCTTTGTTCTTAAATTATGAGAGATTATTTCAATGATATTTATTCTCTGGAGAGAGATTTCTTAGGAGGCAAAACCACTTGCTATATTGTGTATGGAGACGTCCCCCTGGCTTGTGTTGACTGTAATCTCAGGGTAATTCTTTGAAATAAAAACCTATAAAAAATGTTGTGACAGGAAAAAGAGATAACATGTGTGGCAGAGGAAATGCAACTAAAGTGTTTATTTTTCTGATAACATAGGAGTGCGTATTCTTTCCCAGTTGTAGCATAGTGACTCAGTTCAGTGAACTATATAATCCTCTCTGAAGCTTAATTAGAAACCTTGTAAACGGAGTGCAAGAGGCCAGAATATGTGTTGGATGAACACAGAAAAGGGTTTTCATGAAAACAGAAACTCCCCCTGAATCATCTTACAATGGGGTCTAATGACTTTGTAACTGAATTACCCAATTTAGCTTGAGAAAAGGGGATCTTCTGTTTAAATTTCAGAGGGATAAAATACATTGATCCATATTCTCCTAGTAGCTGACTTTTAGGTTGTGAACTAAGGCACTGCAGTGGTTTCCTAAATTGTACCCTAATGAGCTGAAAGAGTTAATGCCCAGCTTCTCCCAAGGTGTAGAGAGACCCTGGTTCAGTTGAAAAAAACAACAATAATAAAAAATAATAATAATAGGCTATCAAGAAGGAATCTAAACTCACTGTTTTTTTGAGTAATTGTATGTTGTAGTCCCTCCACTGGGAAGGGGGTGGGGTGATGGCTGCAAATTGGAAAGTGGGAAACTCTGCAAGTGGGTCATGTGATTTCCCATCTCTTGAAAAGATGGAATCCATGTTTCTTCATTCAGATGATAAACTAAGGGCTCTTTTAAATATCTTTTTTCCTTTGGTTTTTCCATTCCCTTTTCCTTTCCTTTACATTTTGCTTTTCCCCTCTCCACTGGGCCTCTGTGATGGATTTTGACCTATTTACTCTGTCCTAATGTGAACTTTTACAGTTTTTACTGTTAGTTGTTAGTTTATGTTTCCGTTTTGGAGGTTATTACGGTTTAATGAAGATTGGTCTCTATTTTGAAACCCAGTTTGATTTATTAAAACAAACAAACACATTATCATGATCAATAGAATCTGTCTGTTGATAATGTATTTTCTGGCAGTCTACTTTTGTTGAGCAAAACAGCCATGTTCTTTGCTCTGGAGTTCATAATCTAGTGTACCTAATAGTATTGAAGAACTACATGACTGTTCTATAATTTTAGAGGTTCTAAGAACCAGTGATAGAAAATTATTCCCTAAAATTAAAGCGTATTTTGCTATTCATGTGACTCACTTTTTAAATAAGTTATAGCCACTTATATACTAACTTTTATATTCAATTTAATGAATAACAGTACATAAATGGATATATATATTTTAAGTGACAGCTTGTGACCATAAAAACACAGAGTTGGTACTCAGTCAAATTCCTTCAGTAAACTCATTTTCAACTCACTACATCTCCCATTTCCTGAAATATGTTGGAAGATGGTTACACATGCAAATAAATGTATGTAGAGTATTTTTTTCTATTTTTTTAACTTTTTACATCATCACATAATGATGATGCAAGTAATGTTGTGTGTTTTTCTGTGTTGGTTTGGTGGTTTTTGTTTGTTTTTTCCTCTTTCTTCATGTAATTGTGACTGATTAGGCTTGGGGAAGAGAGGAAAATGTTGATGCTCTCTTCCAATTGTGACATGCCATATGACATTATGTACTAAACTCCCTTTTGCTAATAAAGCACAAATTTGATGTTGATTTAAGATGGATTAAAGAAGGCTCTTCTATCCCAAATAAACTGTCATTGCTTTCCAAGTTGCTTCAGAGGCCCCTTAACTCCTTATTTTAGCTAATGTTTTTGTCTCTTATATTTTAAGGTATTTAATTAGCATTTTTCCCTAGAACCTTCTACTTTAGATTAAGATATAACTTCTGCCCTTAGTGAACAATAATCTGAAACAAAATGAAACAAGGACAAAAATGATTATAACACAAAGTAGAATATGATACATGCCATACACAAGTGCTAATGAAGTAATGCTTTTAAAGTGCTGGGCACAGAACTCTGCAGAGAGTGTAAGTTCAGTAGATGCTGGTTCCTTTCTCTTTCTCACCATGATGGGGACAGGTGCATCTGGCTGGAGGAATAAATAAAGCCCCTACGGACAAGACAGCATTTGGGCTGGGAATGTGGGGAAATGTATGTGGAAAAGAAAGCAAATTAACTAGATTTGAAAGTAATGTAAGTATAGGAAGGAAGTTGAAATCGTTTTGGAAAGGTGGGCTGTGGCCTGATGTGTAGGGCCTTGAAAGTTAGGGGGAGAAATTTTAACTTAATTTGATCAATAGGTATTGAGGGTTTCAAAGTAAAAAGATCTGTGTCTTAGAGAAATATTCTGAAAGCTGTATGAAGACTGAATCAGAGAAAAAAGGGCAGAAAGATGATTTAGGAAATTAGTTGCATGAAATATACTAATAATTATAATCTTTACCATTTTACTTAATGTCTATTTTGAACCAGAATTCTTGCATAAATCATTTTCCATCCTGTCAGCCATCTTAGAATATAGATATCTCCATTTTTTTCTGGTTAAGAATTTGAAGCTTAGTGACTTACTCATGGCATAACTAAGTAATATATACCTTGACTTACATGAATCATAGTAATAAGTACTGTATGCAATGTTCAAAGTCTACTATGGACTCCACAGTCCATAATACAATGTAGGATCCATTCCACTTTTAATAAAATGTGATTTGGATAGGTCCCTCAATTTACCAAGGACTCAGTTTCTTCACATGAGGTAAATTAAACTTTAAAATCTAGAATCTATCTATACTCATACATGCAATTCTCATTATGGCCAATGGTGTGCATTTACATCCTAAGTGACAAGAGAATCAAGTAGAAAGTAATATGAGATTTCATCAGAACTTATTTTCTGACTAAGCTAACTCTTCAGGCTGAAGTATAATGAATTTGAGCAATTTCTAATAATGCAACTTTATAACTAAAATGATATTATAGGGAATTTACATCTGCAAGTCATACAAATTCTATAGGAATAAGATAATATTTAACCATAATTTTATGAGGTACATTTAAAACATTCCACTCAATGATATTTCTTGTGCAGATATTCTGAAGTTAAAATAATAAAAAAAGTTTGAGGAAAAATGTAAAGGCCCTAAACCCCTTAGTATTTCATTGCAACAAGGAAGCAAGAGCAGAGTTCATCAAAGAAATAATTGAAGACACCCTGGGAAGAGGGGACTGAGTTTTTCAAGTTTATCATAAATCATTCAATGCCTTTGGCAAAGCCTTGGTGGAAATTAGGAAACTGAATATTGTAATGTAATTTAAATTTTCACTTAGAACTTCATTCTGAGTCTGATGGGAATTTTACCCAAGAAAGGACTACAGAACTGAATCCCAAGAGACAGATTCTGTTGATCATGATAATGTATTGCCTTTAGCAAAAAGGTGAGCTCCTGTTTTGAGCCCAAATGAGAAGTGTTTTTAGAAGTGCCACATTTATTCCTTTTATACTGAGCAGGAGTAAACCAAGGGGAGGACATGAAATCTATTCTTCTCCTGGAAAAAGGATAAATGAGGGTACCTTTATTTGTATAGGATCTAACTTAGAAATCACCTCTGAAATCTGTATCAAGTGTTTCTAAATGGTATAGGCATGTGTATCAGTGATGGCTCAGTAGATCTAAACCTGTCTGAAAATCAGAGAAATTGGAAAATGTTTGTGTTCACTCACCTCCTGACAAAGGAAACAAAAACTAACACAGTAGGAAGCTATAGTTATCTTCTGACACATTATGTTTCCAGCCCCAAAATGTCACCTGAAACCCACTGAATGGAGATGAATGAAAACCAGCAGTGGTCCTGAAACATGGAAAAGGAGAAAAAGCCCCAGCTGCAAAAAAGGCCGAGGTTCTTCAAAGCTCAACAAGCTGTTGACTCAGACCTTTGCAAAGTCGAGAGCATGTGTTCTCTGGTAAGGCCAACGGTCTTATAATTGACCAGGCAGGGAAACTTAAAATCTCTAATTTGAGGTATAACTGCAACCTGTGTATTCTTTGCAAGAAGCCCTTTGAGGGAAGAATTACAGTAAACCTTAGAAATATTTTCCATTTCTCTGTCTTCTGAAAATGTAAAGAAAGACTTCAATGCATATAATGTTTGAGAAAATTACCAGAAGCTTCCAGAATTCACTTACTCTGCTAGGGCTAATTCTACAAATTTTGTATCAAGTGTCCTATGAAACACTAACAAAATAATCCTTTAGAACTCGTGAGAGTTGAAGACAGCTGATAAATGAAGATGAGTTATTAACTTTCTATTAATATCCTTCTCAGAGCTTTCCTGCATGTTTTTGAAGTCAACATGAACTTTTTAAAGCACAAATATTTCTTAATGGGTAAAGTTGGAAATTCATGCTCATTTGAAACTGAAGATGGAAATAAGAAAATGGGAGCTATTGTTCATAACTTAAAAAATGTTTTTGGTTATTTGAGTCAATAGCATACTTTGAGACTGTTCTGTGATGATTCGAAGAAATATAATGGAGTTTAATGTGTGTGCTGGACCTTAGAATTTCTTCATTCTTCCTAGTTTCCTATTTTCATTGATTGTTTGCTTTGAATTGGTCTAGGTTAAAAACTTGGCTATCCTTCCGATAGGTGCATACAGTAACACTAGTGTCTTTCAAGATCCAGAAAAATTGATCTTGCCATTTTCATGAGATTAGTATGTCCCAGAGTTAATAGAGAGCACCAAGTGCTGTATCTGTTTTCCTGTTCCAGAAGGGGAGTGTTAGTGCCTTAAATTATTGTTTAATTATTGTTATTACTATCATTTTAAATTATTATTGTCTTTTCAATAATAATAACAAACTCATAGGCACTCATTCAAACCGAAGTCACATTTTGAAAATTGTGTAGATAACTGTTGATTGTGAAGACAGGACTCTAAGTTAGATCACTGGTTTCAAAGGTGAGAAACTGGCGGGAAAGGAGAGAAGGGCTTCACATTTACTATCTACTTGGACTATCCCTGTTGTTCATTAAAATAGGAGAATTGCATCTTGATCTTAAAGAAAGTAGAAAAAAATGAAACAAGTTTTAGGAATTTCTTACATTTGTGATAGGTATATTTTAGAATAGGCTATTGATATATTTACATATAAGTCCTTAGGTCTTTCTTTTCCAAAGATCTAACATTTCATAAAATATTTTTTTCAACCCCATGGAATTTAGATGTTGGTGAAATAGGTACAAAGACTAATATGTGTCCACATCTTTTCTAAAATGAAGCATTAACATTAGTCTAGGTAAATAGAATTAATTGCTCCTCATCACCAATTTATAGTTCATAATTAGATGAAAAATGGATCTTTTCTTATTTTTTCAATACTTAGAGCTGTCAGAGATCAATAACTGTCCCCTGGGGCTTCCCTGGTGGTGCAGTGGTTGAGAATCCACCTACCAATGCAGGGGATACAGGTTCAATCCCTGGTCCGGGAAGATCGCACATGCCGTGGAGCAACTAAGCCCGTGCGCCACAACTACTGAGCCTGCACGCTAGAGCCCGTGAGCCACAACTACTGAGCCCACATGCTGCAACTACTGAAGCCCACGTGCCTAGAGCCCGTGCTCCACAACTAGAGAAGCAACCACAATGAGAAACCCGTGCACTGCAACGAAGAATAGCCCCCACTTACCGCAACTAGAGAGAAAGCCCCCGCGCAGCAAAGAAGGCCCAATACAGCCAAAAATAAATAAATAAAATAAATAAATTTATAAAAAATAAAAAAAAATAACTGTCTCCTGATTAATAATAAAGTGACTCCCCTCAAAAATGAAATTATGCTGACTTTATTTTCCCAAGCTCTTGAAAGCCCTCTGGCAGGAAACCCAATATGATATATCAAGTGCTAAAGTGAAATTTGAATAAAATATTACACATTTACAGCTTCCCCTTTAATTCTGAAAACTTTATTTTAGTCCTGTAGGTATTATTTTCTGATATTTTAGCAGTAGTATGCAAAATATATTATTGGAAAAATACGCTAGAAAAGTAAAGAGAACAAGGTTTGGGGCTATTAAGTTATATTAACAGCTTTCTCTAGCTTTATTTTTAAAAATTGATGCAATAAATGTCATTTAAAATATTTTATTATACATTTAATCTGGTAAAGTAGGGCTTTGAAAATTTATTCTTGAACATAATGTTTCTTAATGAAATTTTCATATATGAAATTAATTAGTATTTAGGACAAAGAAAAATAAGTGAATTTGTACTCCTATATGGTCAAGTTTATGATTTGTTGGTATATTAAAGTAAATAAATACAGTGCTTACACTAATATTTAGATTAATTCTACATATAGTATAAAAGCGTGAATTGTTCAATTTTCCTAATTTTATTTTTAATATCATATGTTCTAATTATATATGTATCTAAGAGATCATTCTTCATATTTTAATCTTGTGAGGTATTAGTTTATAATGAATCTTGATCTTTTTGTTTTGCAATTTTGAATGTTCCCAGATAATCTAAACAGATTGATTGATTCTTTCATTCATTTATTCATTCATTTATTCAGAGCTATGTATCACATGCTTAATAGGTACCAGGTACTAACCTAACTTCTGGTCATGCAATAGTGAAAAGTCACAGTTCTTGCCCTCCAACAGTGTGGCTGCCTCAGAGAATGATGGAAAAGCATATTTAAAGTTTAGCTAATACCTAAATTAAGGGACTACACACTGTAGGGATGTGGCTGGAGCAGAATGAATGAGGAAAAGAGGAATAGGAAGTTTATAGAGGTGGTTGGGGCAGATGGAATAGAGGCTCTTAGTGTCTATGTCAGGATAATTATCAGCTCTGGGTTCTCATTTCTAAATGAGGCTAGTAATGCTGACTTCCCATGGTCTGCACAAGTATTCAAGAAAATATAGTGTTTAGGAGGAATAAGCTTGTCATCCATATCTATCTATCATCTATCTATCTAATATATCTACATTTCACTTTTTAACTCTCATTCTCTTCCATTTATCACAGCATTCATTGACACACAGTCTACTCTGGCCTTTGGCTGTGTGGACAGCAATTGAAAGGCACTGGAGAGCCAAGAGCCTTCAGGGATGGGACTCTCACATCTGTTTGTGTCACATCACACCATTTGCCTTCTTTTCTCATCCTGTGTCTCCTTTCAGTCTCTGGCACTGTGTCAACTGTTAGCCTAAAATCATTGTACTGCAGGGAAAACTTACATCCTGGTCACTTATAGGAGCATACCTTTAATGATGTGCTTTCTTTAAAAAAAGCATGTAAAACGTGTGGAGACCTTGACCCTATCATGTATTATTAGTAGTAGGAAGGCCCTTACTTTGTTGAATCTTGTTTTATGTTATTCTTTTCTCTCAGGCTATGAAAAAGATGCGAGTCACTGTTATTGGAAAAAACAAGGTAAAGGTGAGTAAGTTGGTTCTCATTGGAACATGTGTAAATCATTTGATACTTCCTAGAGCAACTGAGTTTACAGTCTGTTATGAAACTACTTCCTATTCCACACTTGGCTACTCAAAGATCTGTTCACTTTGTATCTGGTGACTTCACTTCTGCTCAGTACTATGAAATTTATTTCTTAGAGAATATATGAGATCCATTCATTAATTTATTTGCCAGCTATTGTTTAATTTTATAGAGCTGTAAAAATTCTTAAGATTGTGACTTGGAAGATGGCCATACCTTGTCATCCTTCTCTGCAAATATTTTTCTGACACTCTTTACCAAGGTAGATTGGGTCTCTCATCCTTTTCTTTTCAGCAAGTATCTGAGTGTGCCCAATGTGGTGTCAGATACAGAGGGTACAATAGCATACAAAACTTGAGCTTTCATGGAACTTAGAGTCTTGGGGAGGGGGTATTAAAAATAGTTCTGGTAAAGGAGAAATGCAGGCATCAGAGGAGAAATTAACAGAGGCACCGGCTGGCATGGGCAGCTCTGTGAATCTCTGTTGTGCTGTTCCTAATTTATCCACTTATCCTGCCACTTAAAATCTGCTATCAATAATTGAAAGAAGTTAGAGACTCAAGCTGGAAGAAGATACAGTTTGCCTTGTGAAACAAGGGGACATGCCCATGGGGGAGCTAGGGAGAAAGATCATCAGAGGACTTCTGTAATGGGAAGTCCCAGGAGCCCCTTAAACCTGGTTTCTTGGAGATTCAACTTGGGTTCTGAATTATGTAGTTAGGTTTAATCTAGAATTAACCTAATAGGATAATTGCCAAATTATTCCATTCTACTTTATCCTCCTATACACTTCTATGTCCCCACTAAAACCAAAATGTGATAAAATATAAACACTCTCTTAGATAAAACTAGCCTCCTATTTGGTGGTACTTCAAGTTACAAGGACACTGATACAACTCCAAAATTGATACATAAAATTAGAAGCAATAAATAAAGCCAAAATTACAAAACATTTTTGGTGGGCTAATTATTACAAAGTTTAGACTTCCACTAACCATTCCAGGAGTAGGAATTCCAAAGATAAGACCTTCAGCATAAAAGAAACTTAACCAAGAACAAACAAAAATCAAACAGTTAATAGGAATTCTAAAATTGGAGAATTGTTATAGTGTCAAGCATTAAAAACTATACCTGAATACCCCAAAGCAAGCAAATATATATATATATATATATATATATATATATATATATATATATATGCTTAGATTTGATTGATGTTACATATATGTAGCATGATAAAAATGATTAAAGGAATTTGAGACTGGATTTTTGGAATCTCAACAGAATTAGGACAAACTTTTGAATACTCATGCTCAAGACACTATTCTAAATAAAGAAGAAATTTTACTATCATTTATTTGAAAGTTTTAACCAATGATTGCACAATTCAGATACTGTAGATTCCAAAGCAGAATTTTTGTTTAAAAACATTTAAATATATTCACTGACATGTTAAAATACCATGCTATTTGGGAATGAATACGTGATTTATTTTAGAAATAAATATATATTTTGTCATCACCATTAATTTCTTTAATTGCTTTCTTTATTTGCCTTTTGGGACATTAAACTCCCCGAGCTCCCAGATTATTTCCTTCCTAACTGACTACTTCTCAGTTCCATTTGTTGGATTCTGTGTATCTCCTTGAACTCTAAATAATTAGTGCGCAAGACCTCAGTCTTTGGACTTCTTCTCTTCTCTGTTGGCCCACATAACCTCAGTCCTAAGACTTATGATGTCTGTTGTAGAGACTTGTCTGACCTCCAGACTCCTATATACCAGTACTTATTCAATACCTCCTCCTAGATGTCTAATATCCAAACTCCTGCCCCTCCTGCCTCTCCCAAACCTGCTTCTCCCCAAATTTTCTCCAGTTAGTAAATGGCAACGCTATCCTTCCATTTGCTCAGGTTAAAGCTTGGAGTCATTCTTGATTTTCTCTCATACTTTTTATCCAATCTACTAACAAATCCTATCTACTCCAACTTCTAAATTTATTGAGAATCCAGCTTCTTCATTTTTCCTTCATTGATGATACAAGCCTGCATCGACTCTTATCTATATTATTTCAAAAGTTTTAACTCGTGTCTTTGCTTTCATTCTTACCCCCAAATGTCTATTCTCCAGGTAGTTTAGGTGATCCTTTCTAAGTCATGAGGCAGATCATGTCATATTTTGGCTTAAAATATTTTAATGGCTTCCCATCTGAATCAGGGTAGAAGCCGTTCAATGGATCCCCATCTGCCTTACCTTCTACTTCTCCCCCGACCATCACCATCTCTCTGACCTCATTCATTCTGCTATCAGCCACAGTGACTTCTCCATCGTTCTTCAAACACTTCAGGGAGACTCTTGTCTCAGGGATTTGCACTTGTTTTTTGCTCTGACTAGAACATACTCTCCCAGCAATTAGCTACATGTTTTACTGTCTCATTCCTTCAGGACCCTGACTCACATGCCATATTTCCAAGGAGCCTCTTCCTGCTCACTCCTTCTTTTCTGCTTTATCTTTCTTCCTACTGCTTATCATCAACTGAAATACTACATGCTGTACTGTATCTTCCTACTATAATGTAAACTCCACTGGGGCAGATATTTGGTCAGTTTGGGTCATTGCCATTTCTCCATGGTGAAACTATAATTCTAGAGAAAAATGACTATAATGCACACACTAAGAAGCACGCATATTACACATTCAATAACTGAGTGAGGCATGTAACATAGTGAGGACTCCATGTGGACCTGGCTTTGAAATAAGCCATAAAATGACTTAAGATCAAGACTTCTGATAAGATAAAATCGCTAAAAAGTTCAAAGATGTAATGTTTAAATAATCATGAAAAAAGTCACAAAAATTTATTCCTCTGAAAATATCATTTAAGTTTAAAATGTTTGCTACTTATGTTAACATGGAATTATCAGCAGAATTCAATGTGTTAATAAGTCATCAAAAATACCCAAGAATGATGAAAGAAAATTCCAGAGTCAAATCTGTCTTAAATGGAATGGATAGCTGACTATCATAGAATTGCCATAATCCACAGTTTGAGACAATTTCTCACGACCATTAAAAATCTCTACAGGTCCCAAGGGACTCCAAACTGAAGCAGGCCAGACATCATGGATTCCATGCAAAATTAGGTATGACAATTCATTAAAAGTATATTTTGGGGAGAACTGATGATTCTCTTACATTTGGAGCTGCGAAGCAAAAAAAGAGATGAAATCCTAACATCACATTTAACTGGCTGACATCCTTTCCGTTATTTTAATAAAAAAAGGATTTCTAGTGCCACAATACTATATTCACTGTCAAACATAAGACTGGTGTGTAAGAATAGGAAATAAGTGGAGATGTCCACGTAAATCTTGCGAAGTTGTACATATTTACAAATTCTCATGGCCCAGCATTTTGCATTCCTGGTAACAACAACTTCTGAAATTTAGGACTGTTTGTTTACAACTTAGGAATATGTGTTTTATTTTTCCTGATACTAATGGGACTTATTAGTAATAGCATCATCTTATTGTGAACACAAACATTTCTCAATAAATTTGAAGCTTGATGCTTTGGAAAAAGGAAATGCCATCTAAAGGACAGAGCCTGCAAACTGAAATATGATGCAGAGAAATGGCAGCAAGGTAATTATTGAAAATGAAACTGATTCCATTATTGAACCAATCAACGTTGCAGTTTGGGGGCTAATTTTACCTGCTAATGAGTACGTCACTCACAACTGCTAAGGTTTTAAATTCAGATTTTGTATGTTTTACCAACTTAGACATGAAGGCAGAAATTTGACTGCATTTCCCTGCCCCTATCTGTGTTCTTAACTTAGGTAAAAGCTGTGTTAGGCAGGCCAACTGCAGCCTTAAGTATTTTAGCTCTTCTTTGTTAGATAAAGTCAAGTTGCCATGGAGTAACAATTGCTCAGAAATTGAACTATAAGCAACTCTGTCCATACAGTGTAGCATCAGACAAATATTTCAAAGGGAATATTGAAACTTTGAGAAGCACAAATGATCTTGGCTGTGGAAGTCTTAGGATCTCAACTTCAATCAAAGGGAATAGGACCTGCTTAAAAACAATCATCTCCACACACATGGAAGCCTGAAGCTGGACCTGCATAACCACAGACAGTGCCTGTCAAGTCAATGGAAGGTACCCTTTAAAGTAGGAATACACACTTGGCTCCCGAGGCAGCATTTGGACGATTTGTGGCACAGGATCAGAAATTGCTTCAACTTGTTTGAAAGGAAAGAGCAACATACTTTAGAAAAAGAACACAAAATCCCATGTGATCTTGATTCTTGGAAACACCTATTTTCTTAGTAAATGTAAAGCATGGAGGAGTGCATCTTATATTATTTACTCCTGGCCGGGCGTGTGTGTCAGAGTAAAAGGGCTTTTTTTGTGCTGGCATACGGGATTGGAATGAGACAAAAAGGACAACACAAATATTCCATTGTTTGCCTCTGTGGACAGAGGGGCTGAAGATAAAGGCCTTAAAATGCTGGAGAAGCACTTTTGTGGACCTGCTGGTGAGAAGCGCCAAATGCTCTCTTCCCCTTCTCCCCAGCTTGCTTTCATTTGTCTGGAGCTGAAACAAAAGATAACATTCAAAGCACACACACACAAAATGAGAGAAAGGTGATGTGGCAAGTCAGAGTTGTAAACGAGCAGAGTATTCTTATAAAATTTACAAAAAAAACGAGAACCTACTCAGAGCCCCCCCATCGCCATGCATACACCCTCAGTTAAAACAATGCCCCTGATAGCAGGCAGTATAATCTGCATTTTATTTCGCTCACGAGCAAAATAACAAGTTACTCAGGCCTGCGGCACTCATGAGTGATATGGGGCATGTAATATCCTTTCCACTGAGTTTCCTATTATTAAGCTTGAAATACGGAGTTCAGAATTAACTGTGACAATGATTTTATCTAGTGTTGGCATCACCATTAGCTTTTGCAGTTTACTGCTAATAAAACTGTAAATTTGCTATTACTTTTAATAACCTTCTTGCCACCTTAGCTGTAGAAATTAGACAAAGAACCCTGCTGACATGTGGCTAGTTACATTTTCTGGAAGTGTAGAAAACTCTGATGACAACAGTGACTGTTATTTACCAAAGTATAATAAAACCAGGCCCTGCTGGCCTTGGGCAGCATAATTTAAAGCACCTGTTCCTGGGGCTTGAAGAGGCCTGTAAAAGAACAAAGCATAAAATTCTGGTTTCAGTTATTGTTGTTCCAAACATCAGAGTTTTCTTTCATAGCGATCCAGTAGATTCTAAAGTAGGAAAAATAACTGGTGACTAGGCTGACATGAGTGAAATGAAATATTAAAACAAGCCATTGGTTAACTCAGAAACCCCGATGTATTCACCTGAAGCATTAAGAAATGATGCAGTGATAGACACATCTGTGGGTTTGATCACTTTCTATCATATCTCTAGTCTCATTTAGCTCTTCCTCTGTGATATTGGATATTACTCTTCCCCGATGATTAGGGTTATGAATGCTCTCAGGTGTTCATACTCTCAGAAGCAATAATATCTTTTTGGATGTTCTGACTTTGGTCATAGCTCATATCTATCTAGGAACCCACTCGCAACAAAATTCCCCTAAATAAACAAATAAGACATAAATGAGACAATGGACTTAAGCATAGAGAAAATAGTAATGAGTCTTATAGAATATTTAAATTTTAAAAAATATTTTCTTTTTTTAAAGATTTTATTTTGTATTGGACTATAGTTGATTTAAAGTTTGTTGTGTTAGTTTCAGGTGTACAGGGATTCAGTTATACATATATGTATATCTATTCTTTTTTCAAAATTTTTTCCTATGTAGGTTATTACAGAATATTGAGCAGAGTTCCCTGTGCTATACAGTAGATCCTTGTTGGTTATCTATTTTAAATATAGTAGTGTGTATATGTCAATCCCAAACTCCCAATTTATTCCTCTCCACCATGTTTCCCCTTTTATAATTATAAGTTTGTTCTCTGTGAGTCTGTTTCTGTTTTGTAAATATGTTCATTTGTCTCATTATTTTTTTTTGGTTCCATACATAAGTGATATCATATTTGTCTTTCTCTGTCTGACATTTCATTTAGTATGATAATCTCCAGGTCCATCCATGTTGCTGCAAGTGTCATTATTTCATTCTTTTTATGGCTGAGTAATATTCCATTGTGTAAAAGTACCACATCCTTTTTATTCATTCATCTGTCGTTGGACATTAAGGTTGCTTCCATGTCTTGGCTTTCGTAAACAGCACTGCAGTGAACATTGGGGTGCATCCTTTTGAACCATAGTTTTCTTTGGATATATGTCCAGGAGAGGGATTCCTGGATCATATGGTAGCTCTGTTTCTGGTTTTTTAAGGAATCTTCATACTCTTCACTATAGTGGCTGTACCAAGTTACATTCCCACCAACAGTGCAGGAGGGTTCCCTTTTCTCCACACCCTCTCCAGAATTTATTGTTTGTAGACTTTTTGATGATGGCCCATCTGACTTGTGTGAGGTGATATCTCATTATAGTTTTGATTTGCATTTCTCTAATAACCAGCAATGTTGAGCATCTTCTCATGTGTTTTTTTACTATCTGTATGTCTTCTTTGGAGAAATGTCTATTTAGGTCTTCTGCCCGTTTTTTGATTGGGTTGTTTGTTTTTTTGATATTGAGCTGCACGAGCTGTTTGTAAATTCTGGAGATTAATCCCTTGTCTGTGGCCTCATTTGCAAATATTTTCTCTCAACCTGTGGGTTTTTGGTTTCCTTTGCTATGCAAAATCTTTCGAGTTTAATTAGGTCCCATTTGTTTATTTTTGTTTTTATTTCATTACTCTAGGAGACAGATCAGAAAAGACATTGCTGCGATTTATGTCAAAGAGAGTTCTGCCTGTGGTTTCCTCTAAGAGTTTTATAGTGTCTGGTGTTACATTTAGGTCTTTAATCCATTTTGTGTTTATTTTTGTGTATGGTGTTAGAGAATATTCTATCTTCATTCTTTTACATGTAGCTGTCCAGTTTTCCCAACACCACTTATTGAAGAGACTGTCCTTTCTCTATTGTATAGTCTTGTCTCCTTTGACATAGATTAATTGACCATAGGTGCATGGGTTTATCTCTGGACTTTCTATCCTGTTCCATTGATCTATATTTCTGTTTTTGTGCCACCACCAAACTGCTTTTGTGACTGTAGCTTTGTAGTATAGTCTAAAGTCAGGGAGCCTGATTCCTCCAGCTCAATTTTTCTCTCTCCAGATTGCTTTGAAAATTGTTTTTAATCACAGAGAAAGGAATGAGTCAATCACCAGACTTTATTTTTGGGAATCTGTGTTACAACCAACAGGTTATGCCTGGCATGTCAATTCCTTCCCTCTCACATTTTCATCTCAGGACACTTTGTGATATTGGAAAGTTTACTGTTGACTCTCATTGGGCAGTGTGATTATTTGATGAGAATGCCTGCCTTCCAGAAAATTGGGGAATCAAAGTGAAGAAAGAAGTTTTTCTCCCAAGATATTCCATTGAGGATGTTCTCTTTGTCAGCAAGTGAGAAGTCAGAACCCCTAGCAATGGTCAGTGTAAGGGCTGTAAGTGGCAACAGAGTTGCTACCAGCTCTTGAGATTTCCTGAGCTGTGAATGAGTTGTTTATAATTGTAGGAACAAGCTCGGACCATTCTCAGCCTTTACAAAATTGATAATGGCTGCAGTGTATGGTGGCACTTTCTTCTTCAAGCAACTTTAGGGTTAACCTTTTCCCCGTTGAGCACTGTAATCACATCCTGAGTGAATGCTAGGCATGCACCCATTTCTCCTTGCTCTTAATCCTTATTCTCTCTCAGTCCAATATTCACTGAAGATGTAGATGCTCTTATACTACTTTTTCTGTGCTAGTCTTTTTGAACAACATAAGGGGGTGTAGAGGTGCCAACACTAGGTCTAATTGAGAGTCTCTGAATAGAGAATGTGGGAAATGACTGGGGCGAAAATTCTGAAGGAAGCTCTTGGAACTGGGCAGGATATTCAATGGTACTCTCTTGTTATGACTTTCCTGGTGACCCAGGAAGTTTTCCTTCTGACTTTTGTTAATGTTTTCAATTCTCTCTCTCAGCTCTAGGAAATGTTATCTTGGTATTTTGAGCCAGGAAGGAATAGTGTCTTTCTTTAATGAGCCAGGACTTCATTCACTGTGGATGTGAACTATTCTTCTCACATCTGGGATTCATTTGTTCAACCACAAAATGTCAGTTAAGAAAGAAAGAATTTAGTAGAGAAAGTGATATTCAAGGCCAGTCCATTCTGAGTTGGCTGGAAATTGGGTTAAGAGATAGAAATTAACTGAGAATCAGGTGAACACTACTGATGGCTGTATTGTGAAAAAGGAAGCACATAGCTCCTGACCCGCTTTGCTCACCCCTCAACTTACGATCTATTCCTCCTCATTTCAGAGTCCCCATCCCAGGCTCCTGCTTTCAATCCAAGCACTTTGTCTCTGAAAATTCCATTTTTTGCTCCTCTAAGTTACAGACATGAGGCTTAGGGAAGAGGATATCTTATGCCACTCCCTGGGAAATTTGTTTCTGACATGCCCCAACTTAGGGATGGTTGCACGTTCCCAAAGTATCCTTGTTTGAAAACTGTTTAGACTCCAAGCAGAACGATTAGAAATTAAATTGTCACTAGATGTGATATCACTCATATGAAATAATGCATTTTGGGTTTCCAAAATGCCTCCTTTCAACAGATCTCTGGAAAATACAATTGATTCATAAATTGTTTTTGCAAAACTGCTGGTTGTGCTAATTTCTATAGATTGCCTTAGATTTTATTACCTCTTGATAGCTATAGGTAATCTGTGTTTGTTGAATTCTTCTTTATTATTATTTAGTTGGTAAAAAAACTTCTCTAAACTCTTTATTCATCCCATAAAACACTGCTGAAATTGTACATACTTGTCCCCAAATTGCTTTCTACTCTAGTAGTTACTATGCACTTGGACTATTCATTTCAATTGCTGAACCACAAAAATAGGTATCTTTTATTATATATACAAACAGCTTTCAATCTGCTAATTAGGGTTAATTAGAGGGCAATTGAACTTTACTCTGCCTGTGTCTTTCTCTCTTTAATCTGGAGGCTGATGGCATTTTGCAGACTAATTGAATGAGCAGCCTTCCCGAGCCTTGTACTCTTTTCATTACGCTGCTGCTACCATACATACATTTTCTTGCCAGTGTTGGTGTATAGAAACTCTAGGAGTACAACTGTGCTTATTACACAATGCTGAGGGAGACTAATTTAAAGTGACTGGTTAGAGCTTGACTGGTTTTAAAGGAAACCTTCAGTGTGGGGTGGGAGAAAGAGGTGTGGCTAGGCAAACCCTTAGAATTCACTTATTCTCTGTGTTATTTAGAGATATTTTTCTCTCTAAAAGTAATGGCGCTAGACTTTTGCTACTCTGCTCCATATTATTAACTGACATGATGCCACTTGTTCCTTTTATCAGCACTGTGGAGTGGACAGTTTTCTTTGCCCAATTTCTTTAAGAAACAGAAGCTTACCTGGAGAGAAAACATGGCCCAGTAGGAAAAGCATGGTCTTTGGAGTCAGACAGCCTGGCACTCAGTTTCTGCTCCACCCTTTTGATTGTTTACTTTGGCACGTGACTGAAACACTTGGTGTTTCATTTTCCCTTATTTGTTTATGGAATGATAGTACCCAAAGGTTTGATGAGAGTCAGAGTTAAGAGTTAAACCAAGTGAGCTCAAGATTCACTCATTCTCAATCACCAAGCTCTCATTGAAATTCTACTATGTGACACATATTTTAAGATGTTAGAAACACAAAGATAAAAAAGATGTTCCCCATGTAGTCCAAGGAGTTTTGATACAGTGGAGAAGATAGTCAAGGTAACAGAAAATCACAAGACAATGAGATAAGCCCTGTGATGTGTATGGTGACTATAGAAGGACAGAGGTGGGTCACCTCATTCAGCTTGCAGGAATTCAGGAAGAGATCCTGGAGAGTGAAAATTAAGTTGCGTCTTGAAAGAAGGGACAAGTTAACCAAATCAAATGACAGGTGAGGCTAAGGCAGCAATATTCAAGGAGAAAGCGAGGAATGGCAGAATGTCATGAAGATAATTCAGGGAATTATAAATATGAGTTATGGATGAGAACATAGGGTTTGGGGGAGTGGTCAGAGAAATAGATAGAGCAAGGGGCAGGAGAGGTTTGGAATAGTAATTAGGAAGGAACAAACTCAGGATTTGAATGCAGATTTTCTCTTTCTATTTTTTAAATTTTCAGGTCCTATTGTTAATGCAAATTCGTGCACCAGACGCACAGTGAGGCCAAACAAACTGAAACGTTGGGGTTTGGAGCAGAGAAAGGTTTATTGCAAGACCATGCAAGGAGACGAGTTGGTTCTTGCCCTGAAAAGCCTCGAGCTACCCGAAGGATTTTGGCAAAGCATTTTTAAAGGCCGGGTGAGCGGGGGGTCACAGGGCACTGTGATCAACTTATGCACAATTCTCTGATTGGCTGATGGTGAGGCAGCAGAGTGGTGTCACAGGGGTTAACATTATCAGTCCTTAGGCTCCAGGAAGCCTGGGGAAATGTGCTCATGGTCATCAAGTAGTTCTTCCATTTGGTGGTGGGTTTTCACATCTGCAAAATAACACAGGATAATCAAATGCTATTATCTAGGTACTTCAGAGAGGAGCTAAAGCAGAGGATATGGGGGAAGACCTGTCCCAGAAAGGTCCCATAGGGTCCTGCTTGGTTACACTATGATCTTTTTTTAAAATATTTTTTTATTGAAGTATAGCTGATTTACAGTGTTGTGCTAGTTTCAGGTATACAGAACACTGATTCAGTTATACATATATAATATATACATATATATATATATATATATATATATATATATATATACACATATATGTGTTCTTTTTCAGATTCTTTTCCCTTATAGTTTATTACAAAATATTGAGTAGAGTTCTCTGTGCTATACAGTAGGTCCTTGTTGGTTACCTATTTTATATATAGTAGTGTGTATATATTAATCCTAACATCCTAATTTATCTCTCCCCCACCCCTTTTCCCTTTGGTAACCATAAGTTTGTTTTCTATGTCTGTGGGTCTATTTCTGCTTTGTAAATAAGTTCATTTGTATCTTTTTTTTTTTTTTGAATCTACATGTAAGTGATCTCATATGATATTTGTCTTTCTCTGTCTGCTGACTCCAGTTAGTATGATAATCTCCAGGCCCATCCATGTTGTTGCAAATGGCATTATTTCATTCTGTTTTTAGATTTTCTGATTCAAACCCTATCCTTTCCATCTCAATCCCCTCCCAGATCAGCACATGTGTGTGTGTGTGTGTGTGTGTGTGTGTGTGTGTGTGTGTGTGTAGTCATATGTTGAAATGAGTCCTTCAGTATATTTTTACCACTCTAGAGATGGTACTTTTCTTTACAGCTAACATGTGGATACACATTATAATACTGTTCTAATGGAACCAAAATGTCAACATACTTTGAGAGAAGCCTTTAGCTATATTTTTACTTACCATTATCTGTACTTTAAAAAAAGAACAATTCAAGCCCTTAGAAGCTGTTTGTGAAATAGTCAAGCTTCAAAAAGTTGTCTTTGATGAGACAGAGTACAAACAAAGAAGAGAAAGCAAAGCAGGCTTGGTCAGCAAGTATTTATCATTTTATCTGAAATGAGAACCAACCATCCTAATGGACTTAAGAACTGCCAATATTTCTCCAGTGAATGGCAATTTCTAGAGAGAATTTTGCAAGTAGGCTACTTTTTGCAGTTGAATTATTATACATTTAGACGCATAGATAGGTGAATAATGGATAGATAGATAATAAATCTATATAAGGAAGTAGCTGTTACATTTGTCTTTTAAAACACAATTAATATGTGTAATATAAGACCTGGATTCTGTAAAGAATGTAAATTTTCTGGCCCAGAATGTCCCTTTCCTAATAAAAATAGATAAACTTGTGTATTTCAAGTGAGATCTTATGGTATTTTAATTTTCCAACCTAGCCCATTTGTTTGCAGAAGGCACAATGAAAGCATCTAAAAATGAAAAAATAAATAAATACACAAAACAAAAATAACCTACCCATATCTAATACCTAATGTATTCAAATATTTATAATAGATGGGCTCCTTACAAGTGTGTGATTTAGAAAAAACAGCTTAGAGTGCATACATATTTTACCCATGTTCTGATAAACATATGACACTGGTATTTCTCCCTTTGTGGATACAATGGATTATTTTAAAATATAGTCTAGAATTGAATGTCTTTAAAGCAAATTCGTATTTCCTGTTGTTTTTCTTATAAACTTGAAGAATATTTCCATAGTTCAAATGTAAAGTTTTCTTTTTTTTTTAATTAATGGGGGCTCAAGGGGAGATGATAAGGAGGTTAGTCATTCCCATGGCTCCTGGGAACACTATTACAGTATTTGTATTTCATGTAATGTAGTATTTGCTAAGAAGGTGAAGGGAGAGGTTAACAGATTCCCATCTCTTTTGTACTATTTTCTTTAATTTTGTTTAACTTCTATTTCTCAAGATCTTAACAGTTTTTTTCCGTGCATATAGATATTCTTATTTCACACTCATAACTCCCAAAGCCAAACGTTCCTCTTAACTTTGTCAGGGGATGCCATATATACAGCAAAAGGATTGTATGTGGCTGAAGAACTCCAATTATATTGCCAAGTCCATAAGCACAGTGTATACATCTGAAATAAAATAAGACTCTACATACTCCTGTGATGGGGTATTTCCATTTTCTCCTCCAGATCATTTCTAGGTTTCTCCCCTTGTTCTATATCCCTGGAGGCTGATTTGAAGGGACTGTGAAAATGAGTTTCTTTTCCTCTCGCTTTCAGCGGATCAGTCAATGGAAGGCGCTGGTAGGAAACTGGAGGACATGAGGAAAGACAATTGGAGTATTTATTCCCTTGGCTCCTCCCACTGGTTCATGGGTTGGCGGCGTCCAAGTTCCCCTTCCCCTGGCCACAGCTCCTATTGGGCAACCCTCCCTTCAGACACAAGCCCCACCCTACGCTAAACATTCCATCCTAGTGTTGCTTCAGCCCTGGTGGTGGTTGGGGGCTCTGGGATGCCTGCTTCATCCTCCCCGGTTGGCTTCCCTTAACCCTGTCCACCATTTGCGTCTTCATTAAAACTCTCTTTAACCACTTCTTTTGAGTGTGCCATCTGTTTCTTGTCAGAACTCTGAATGATACAAGTTTCTAAAGCACAAAATAAAGAAAACAGTGGAAATAAATATCAAATTTAGGTTTCAAAGCAGGTGAAATTTGTTTTCCTGCATCAGTATACTGAGTATACTGATGTATACTCAGTATACTGTGTATAACAAATATATGTAAATATGAAGTACATGATCCCTGAAAAAAAAGAGGTCTGGTTAAGAATCGTAAATTATTAGTATTACACCATGTTTAGCATTTGCTGTACATTAATAATATGCAAGAGTCACCAATTTGCACTGAAAAGTAAATTGTTTTTCTTCTGCCCTGGAAAACCGTTTTTTTCTAAAATATGTCAAAATTTTCATGCAAAGAGATATACAAAAGATGGCATATCAGAAGCCAATCCCAGATAGCTTGAAAGCCACAGTACTGATCACTTTGGAGGCTCTTCAACATCTTCTTCAGAACACTCTGATGATGATAAAGCTCTGCCGTCTCCTAAATAGGCCTGTGCTTAAAAGACAAGCTTCATCTTGTAATGACTTGCCGCTAACTCCATTAATTCAATATGGAGGGGGTGTTGCTTTGTTTCATTTTGTGGCTCATTTCTTTCTACACCCTGCCTTGGTCTCCAGTGCTGCTTCCTGCCATAAGTTAGAAATGTTTTTTTTTAAATAAGCACTTGTACTTTGAACCATAAAACAAAATCTGAAGCTGAAATCAAAGGAAGAAGGGAAATTACTTTTAGTGCTCAGCAAAGAAACTTTCACTTGGCTATTTCCTGTTGTTTTGAAACTCTGAAAATCAATACAGAAACATATCATATGCTGAAGGCAGGTCATCTGTGCACTAGGTGTTTTTAACAGTTGGCTTTGAAGGGGATACTTATGCCCCCTTGACATGAATCTACAGTTCTTTGCACTAAGTGTCCCCATGAAACTACATTTTTGCTCAGGCTATCCATCTCAATGGTTATTACTTTTTACTGTTCCAGGCTCCCATCTTCTATTATAGATTCACTGATAGATCAATATGACAGAGGCAAGATAAAAGTCAGTTAGCTGCACACGTCTATTATGAGCCTGAAAGTTCAGACACACATTTCTCCTGACAGAAGGCAGCCACATAACTGAGTCGCTATGTGTCTGGGTGGTTTTCTAGTCCTTTTTGTACAAAATCACATTTCTTGACATCATTCTTAATTTTGAGGTCCTTATGGCCTGTCAGGGGGTTAGGAGTGAGTGGTTCCCTAGGGGAGAGAGTGATTTTAAAATACAATCTTCACTTTTGAAAGGAAAGAACAAAACACATTTGCTGCTACACCGAGGCAGTAAAAAGGAGTGCTGACATGCTCAGTTTCTAAACCACAGGCAAGTGGACTGTAAAACCAAGTGACGGGTCTAAGTCAAGAGAAGAAGATTTGCAGTCCTCTACAGGGTCATGGCTGTGAGGAAACTGGCTTTGGGTTGGTTGGAAACCTCATTCTCTCTCTGGGGTTGATCACTTCAGCTATTAATCAGCAACCATTTTGAGAAAGAAGTAGAAATCTGCCAAACATTGAAGCCACTGTCCCCAAGATGGTCTATCATATGTCACAGCATAAGGAAGAAGAGTGCTCCAGTGATAGCTCAAAGGCTGAAGAAATTGGTAGAAAAAGAGGCTGAGATTCAAATTGTTTCACATTTTAAGATTTTTAGCTCTTATTGCAAGTTTTCATGGTTAGAATCCTGACAAAAGATGTGAAACTTGAAAAGTCCATCAAAGGTCTTTAGAAATTCAACTAAAATGTAGACCTTTTAATTCATTAACTTAGTGTCTCATGCATGGATTTAATGAGCATTTATTGAGTTCTTACTGTATATTAGACACTGTATAAGGTGCTAAGGTTAGAAAGAGCCTGGTTTCCCTGCTCTCAAGTAACTTATGGTCCAGGACAGAGACAGACAGGATAACAGGAAATGGTATGAAAAATGCACACAGACAAAGCAATTCATTATTTTCATAAAGACTTATCTAAAATCTGTACATATTTATGTACCCAAAGGACACATTACAGCAGTTGCCTATGGGGCGTGATGGGAGGAAGTGGCAGGAAGAAATGGGGATAAAGGAACAATAAATGAATGAAAAGAAAAAATGAATGAATGATAGTGAAAAAAGAAAGACATTGCACAGACTGCTAATATTCCACTATGAATTGAGCTTGAAAAAAAGCAAAAAAAGCTAGAAATGATTAGGTTGTGGGTGTGTGCACACATTGCTGCTCACAGCACAGAGGGAACACTTAGCCTACCTGGGTTTAGGGAAGGCCTCCTGGCAGAGGCAGCCCTCAAGGGATTTCCAGAGGATGAACAGGGTGAAGAGAGGTCAGCAAAAAGATATCTGTGTCTATGTAAACATTGAAATATTTATCTTTTATTGTGGTAAAAAAAAAAAATAACACGAGATCAACATTCTTAACAAAGTTTAGTGTTGTTCACAATAAGCCCAATGTTGCACAACAGATCTCTAGAACTTTTTCGTTTTGCATGACTGAAACTTTCTACCCACTGAACAGCAACTCCCCGTTTCCCCCCTCCCCCCAGTATATTTAACTATTTTCAATTTTAATTTCTCCCCCTCCAACCCCTCACAAAGGAACACTTATTTGAAGATGTGAGGGAGAACAGCAAGTAGTTTACTACATCAAAGGAGTGGACTGGCAAGATGTCACGTGGTCGTCAGATCATCTAAGGCCTTAAAAATTCCACTAAGAAAATTTGATCTGTAACAAAGGAAGCCAATGTGAATTTTTTGTGTGTAAGGGCATGAAATAGTAAATATATCCACTTCACAGCCATCACTCCGGGAACAATTAGGAGGACGAACCTAACAAAATCTGGCAGATCCATACAATGGAATCTTATGGGTCTGGCAGATCCATACAATGGAAGGAATGGTTCAACCAGTCTGGAAAATGTGGTCATTGAGACAAAAATAAAAAGGGCCATGGTGGGAGTGGGAGAGGGGTGGTATGACAGGCTCCCAGGTGAGAAGGAAGGTCAGAGGGGCAGGGTAAGTGACAGGGGTGGGGAAGGTCCATTTACTCAGTTTCACACAACTTAAACCTCACACCTGCTGATTGAGGAGAGGCCGTGAACATTTAGTCAGGAGCACCTCCGAGCACGCCCGGCTAGGCTGTAGTTTACACTCTGAAGTTGGTTTCCATGTGTAAACCCTAAGAAATGACAAGTGGTATCCTTCCTTTTTCAAACATGGATCAGTTTTAAGAACAAGCGCAACATGAATGAGCATAACAGAAAACAAGATAAGGAAGGCAGAGCTGGAGCTCTGTGAAAATCAGTGTCTAGTACTTAATGTCACAAATTCTCCATTATTTCATTTTTTAAATGTGTTGAATATAGCAAATAAGCATGTGGGTCTAAAGAAATAATATTAAGAGTTTTGTTTCATTTTGGCTATAAAGATCTTCCAATCAGTACCAACATTTCTATGAAAAAAAGAACCACCGAGGTCCAGGGATTTGAGAGGGATAGAAAAAAAGGCCAACAAAAAGACAAAGTCATGCTTTGGTCAGAGATGGGATTTGTGTTTGTATATATTTTTTTAAACAGCTTTATTGAGATATAATTTATATACCAAAATCATCCATTTAAAGTTTACAGTCAAAGGGGGTTTAGTATATTCACTGACTTTGCAAACATCACCACACCACAATCTAATTTTACAGTTTTATCACTCAAAAAGAGACGCTTGTACTCATTAGCAGTTACTCTCCCTGCCCTATCCTAGCTCTAGACAACCTCTAGATTTGCCTATTCTGAGCATTTTATATAAATGGAATCATACAGTACATGGCCTTTTGTGACTGGCTTCACTTAGCATAATGTTTTCAAGACTCATATATGGTCACATATATTAGTACTTCATTCCTTTGTATTGCTAAATAATATTCCATTGTACGAATATGCCAGATTTTGTTTATTCATTCATCGGTTGATGGACATTTTGAGTTGTTTCCACTTTTCTGGCCATTTGTATAATGTTCTTATGAACATTTATGTACAAGTTTTTGCATGGATCTAGGTTTTTATTTCCCTTGGATATGTATCTAAGGGTGGTATTGCTTTGAGTAACATTTCAATGAAGTGTTAAACTGTTTTCCAAAGTGGCTGCCCCATTTTGCATTCCTACCAGCAAAATGTGAAGAGTAATTTCTCTACATCCTAGCTAACATTTGTTATTGTCTGTCTTTGATTATAGCATCCTAGTGAGTATGAAGTGGTATCTCATTGTGACACTGATTTGCATTTTCCCATATGTTTATATTTTAAATCTATTGGCTCAATCTCCTTTTTATTATTTAGAATATATTTCTTTAGCATTTTTAAAATCTTGTAAAACTTTGTGAAAACTCTCCAGTGCTATTTGTAACAAATAGTATAAAACTTATAGGCTTGAAACATTAAATATCTATTAGTTAGGGAATCCATGACTTAGGCTTGGCTCAGCTAGGTTGTTCTGATCTGAACTCACTCAGTTGTCTGAGGATTAGCTGATCCTTGGCTAACGATCTAGGCTGGCCTTGACAGGACAACTCAGATCTCTTCCATGTGTCTCCTGCCCCCCAGGAAGCAAGAGCAGACATGTTTTTCCCAGACAGTTGCTGAATAGCATAAGCAGAGGAGACAAAGTGCAAATACTTTTCTGTGCCTTTGCCTCTGGTACAACTGCTTATATTTCATTAGGCAAAGCAAGTCATATGGCTACACTGAGAACCAAAGGGCAAAGAAATATGTTCACTTCTTAATGAGAGAAACTGCAAAGTCTCATGGGAAAGGACATGGAAACCTCAAGGGGGAAGCATCCAAGCCATTCGGGGCATCAGTCTTCCACGTCCGTTACACTGTTACTCAGAAGAGATGGATTAATTTGGTAGGTCAGAAACTATTACTTCACTGACCTCTTAAGGCAGGGCCACTTTGCTCTCATGTTTGCCTGTGTGGAAAAAAAACAAAACAAAACAAAAAAACAGATCCATTAGTTACTCTAGTGTTAAATATTCCCCTGGTAACAAAGATTCTATTTTTAAAAAATAAGAAAGATATTTGTGTGGCAAATGAACATTTTATTGTTTGAAAACATCTCCAGGACCATAATGAGAACTCAGGACAAACCTAGATCAAACAGTAGCAGGCACTCTGAAATATTCTGGGAAGTGTTTAAACCTGGGAGAGATGACATTATTTAAATATTTATAAATGTCATATCATCTGTTTTGGGAAAAGCTAATAGAATGTCTTACAGACGTTTCAGGTTCCCCCCCCCCAAATCGCTTCTATAATCTATTTCCATAGATTCGGCAAATGTGGGAGCGGACACATTATGGGTCAATACCAGTGAAAAGACTCTGCACAGATACAGAATTCACAGTCCGTTAAGCTTCAGGTCTGCCCTGATGTGGATTCCTGTGATATATTACTATTATATCCTATTTTTGTTGACTCAGTTACGATGTCAGCAAAACCAAACATTTTGGCTTGTGGCCCAGCCTTGATCTGTCTGTGGAGGATATGTTTTTGCCTTTACCACCATGACAGTAATGAGCAACTGGCATTAGTTTGATTTGCATAATTGTGTGCTTCCAACTTAGACTCTGTGTCAGTAGGAGACAACTTATTGTGATGATACCCACAGCATATTATCTGTTTTGTGCTATCAGCATTTATTTATGTAAATTCCATCGTTACAAGAGGTCACTTACCAACCTTCTACCACAAAATCACATTCTCTGCCAATAAGCAGGAAGAAAATACTATAGCAGAAGAGCTGGGTATATTTTGTAATTCACAGTTGTTGGTCAAGGAGTTGAAGAAGATATTTTGGGGGGTCGCTTGCTTGTTTGTTTTTTTAGGCTAGTTTGCTTTAAGGAGTGACAGATACGATGACAATATGAAAGTCTGTCTGTGACCATTTAGAACTAATGCTGTCAAGCAAACACATTCTCTCCCTCTCTCTGTGACATACACATATACATACACCACAAAGATTATCTGACTCATCTATGATTTTCTTTAAGAATAATTTATGGCCTAAAAAAATATTTTGTGTTCCCTAGATGATAAGTCGAATGTTTTCTTTGATAAGAAGCAGAACTCTGTAATTTATTCATGCAAGAGATAAAAAGATAGAATAACTAACTAGGATATCCCACTTGCAAAAGTACCTGAAAGAATGACTAGGAACTGTGTGGAACCTGAGACTTTGTAAACCAAACTTCACAAGTCTGTTCATGAAAAAATAGCCAAGGTTGTCTATGCATTCTGTCATTAGCGGTAGATGAGTCTCCTAGGTCTTGTCCATGTAACTGGAATTGTAATTTATACATTTCTTTGATACTTATCTCTAGTTAAGCACAAAGGAATGTCAGCATTTAACCCTCCTTCAAGGAATGACAATGTAGAAAAAAGGGAAAAAAGAAGGAAAGAAAACCCAGCAGTCAACCATTTTAAATCTAGTTGACACCTGTCAGAAAGAACCCTGACAAAAAGGAGGATAATTAGAATATTGCTTTATTGTGAGCTCAGAGTTCCCAGCCCAGTCTGTATCACGCTTCAGGCTGGTCAGAGAAGAGAAAGAAAGGGGAACACAATACAAATGAAAAAATCAACCAGAAATCTCATCTTACACTTCAGCCTCTTTGCAGAGGCTCTTAATGGCAGCCCAGCTGATCATTCAGCTCAAAATGAACTTAGAAATGATCTTTTAAAGAGGCCAACATAACAACCACATTTGGAAAACTTCGTAAAGAATATATGAGATTTCCAACTAGATACCTTTCTAAGGCTCAGTGCTAAATTGAGAAATGACAGAAAGATATTCTACCAACCTCAAATTTCTTAGTTTGATACGATAATCCTTTGAAAGTGTATCCTGTTAGGTGTTTTTATTTTTGCTTTTGTTTTCACTTAACTTCTGACACTTTGGTGGGTAGGAAGGCAACAGGAGGAAGAGGGAGAGAATGTATTTGCTGGGTGGCATGAAACATTCTTTCCTCTTGTATAAGCATTTAGAACTTCAACTCATAACTAAGCTTTTCTCAATAATATTATTCTTTATTTTGTATTTGGTGGGTGAAATGTCTCTATATAAAGCATTAGAATCTCCTACCACTTTGACTTCTGTTTTGACCTCCTGTGGCAAATGAAACTGGCTCAGGAATACAGTGATCAAGGGACAGACGCCATGATGTGCTGCACAGAGCAAGTGATTAGGAGTAACCAGACAGGATTTACTTCCCAGCCATTTGTACTATTTATGTAACATTGGTCAGACTTTTCACATGTTGGCTGCTCAGTTTCCTCATTGGTAGAATGCAATGGAAAGCTGTAAGTGTCCTTTCAATGTGATTTTTGAGACAGCACCATGATTTATGTTAGCATTTGCTTGAGTGCTTGCATTTAGAATAGAACTAGGGGTGGAAAAATGAGGTCACTTGATGTTATTTCTTGTGTAGACAAGTTCTCAAAGGGAGAAGAAAAGGCACTCACAGAAACAAAGCCAGACAAACAGAGCACACATTCTCTTGGGAATACCTCCTCAAAAAGAGTTCAAATAAGCAACTGAGGAGAAAGGCAAATCTGGCCATGGAAGAACAGCTGAGAGAAGCAAGGGTCTAGAGACCACTTCATCTGCAGTAGGGAGAGACACCAAACACATGTCAAAGGGAGAATGCAGTCTTTCTGAAGAGTCCACTGTGTACTTCCATGAGCGCAAGTTGAAAGGCAGTGTGAAATGTTACCTAAACACCAGAGGGGCAGAACAGTAACACTGGGGAAAATAATGGCCAATACCAAAATGGGGCAAGCCAACTGAAGGATATAGTTTAAGGAACCAAACCAAGGGAGACCCTTGCGGGGCAGTTGAGCAAGAAGGGCTGAAGGGAATGACAGTAGCAGTCAGAAAAAAGTTAGTATGTTTGGCCACAGGGACTGAGAGAGGCATCTGGAAACAATGAAAGGCAAAATTTATTTTTCTCTAGTTTTCTTTGAAAATAACTCTCCAGTGAAACGCAAACCATAATAACAGTATCCTTAGCATTCCACTTTTTGTGTTTTAAAAACTGATCTAAGACACAAACACAAAATTCTGGTTATGCTAATTAAGTGGAATTATGATTTACAAAACAATCCCTTGTAGCTTTTCTGATTTTCATGAAGTCTTACTTCACTTAGAACAAGCCCAGGGCACAAGAAGAGAGCTTAATGAATACTTTTTTCTATATTCCCTACAGCCACGCTTTACTCTGCTTACCCTGTCTTGGACATATGGAAACATAATGGAAGAAATGGAACAGAAGACTCAATGACTCAATGATGTCTTTTCTTGGCTAATGACAAAGGGAAAAAACCATGCTGATCATTTATAATATGCAATGTACTCATAACAAAGATAACATAATCAGAGGAGAGTGGGTTACAAACTACCCAATTGACTCAGCAGGTATCACCAAAATATTTGCAGGTTGCTTGGTAACCCAATTAAAAGTCACTATTTAAATCCCAGATCATTAGTGACTGAAAATCACTATCATTTGATGGCTCATCTCAGTCCAGTTCTTAGGGGAGATTTTCCTACATCAAAAAGCCACCAACATATTTGGCACTAATTGGCTCCCTTGGTGGCAATCTCAGCCTATAGGCCAAGAATTGACTGGACCTGGGAGACCAAGCTATTCTCCCAGCCTGAGAGCTGGTGCTTCTCAGCATGAGCTGAAGGACATTGGTGGGTTAATATGAGAGTTTTACACAGATATTACCTGTCTTTGGATAAATTGAAATGTTCTATATTTAAGACTATCATATTTGTGGCAAATTCTTTTTTAAAATTAAGTTCTATTTAGGACTTTCTTATTAAAATGTATTTCTCCTCTTTCTCCCCCCCCCTTTTCATATCCTCTCCCAAACCCACAAAAATTAACGTAAAAAATAGCAAATTTTATCATCTCAGAATTAGAAACCTGAATTACAGACATAGATGCTACACGAAACACAGGCCTAGGTTAAAAGGGAAATTGTTTCTTCACTAAAATTAACAGGTTGATAGCACTGTTACTTTGCTGAATATGATAGGAACTTCTGTAGAGATGAACAGATTTCTAGAGTATTCATATAAATATGTATGAGACAGAATTATCTGAGTACTTTTCTATTGAAAATTGGTCTGAAATTGATCTTATGAGATAATAGGTTTCCCATAGATTGTGGTATTGAAAGTAGTAGACAAATTCAAAATCAGTGAAAGCTAGGTTTGCTACTAGAAGTGATCTTGTAACTAAATATGTCTACCTTGGACATTTGGCTATGAAGAAAAGCATGATACAGAGTATCGCAAGATAAATTCATCACAATTTTTGACACACACACAAAAAATAGAGACATAGATAATAGAACAAATTTATGAAAAATAAAGTCTAATACAAAAAAAAACACACAAAAAACTGGATTAAGAAAAGAGCTGGGCTGTAGCTGTATCACTGCTATCACTTTGGTCCGAATTTTTTTTACCTGCAGGTCTGGAAATAAAAAGATATACAAAACCCCTTTTTAGCTTAGGAATTGTGAGATTCCTTTAGAAGAGATTTCTTTACAATTTTCTTTCTACCAATGTCTACTTTTGGTGGACTGGGACATGAGAAACCAATTATATTTTATCTTCAAGATTTTTAGCAAAAATTCTAAAATGACAAAACCTGCTGAATTTATTGGATTGCAGAATTTAAAAAATGAATCTCCGAGGATCCCTTATGAAAAATATTTAACAGATATATGGAAGTTTTAGTTTCATTGGCTACAGAGCCAGATAAGAGGGAAGTGGACTTGCTGAGTAGTATTGAAAGAGACGTCTAACATTTTTATAACAATGAACTTTATCAACACAGACATCAAGACCACAAAGACGTGATGCCTGAGTCAATATAGTGTACTAGCTTCCAACCACTTACAAAGCAGAAATATTGAGTTTTGTCTTGAATTAGTTACTGAGAGTAGCAGATCACAAAAATTTCTTATTTTCCACCTTCATCATTAATTTTTTGTTGAATTGGGACTAGCGTTTTACAGTTCACTTTGTACAGGCTTTCTTTCATTCAATTACTTGTAGCTAAGGCTTTAAGGAGGTGATGTACATATTTCTATGAAAATATGTATAATCCAGTTAAGTCTCATAGGCATTCAAACAGACATTTTATTTCCATGGCTGCTATATTCATGTTCAGTGGACATTGGTGAAGATGACCCATTTCTAGGAAAGTATTCAAGTGTGTCATGAAGTCATGGAAGAGACTGCAGTGGTTATCTCATACTACTTTTGTTGTGCATGAATTCTCTATAAAACAGAGCAGTTTACCAAAAAAATTTATAAAACACTAGTTTCAAGAGTGTCTCAATGAAAAAAAAATGTTTAGTGGTCAATTAATTTAGGAAATGTTGTATGCTATATCCTTCCATTAGGGAATCACAAAGTATAATAAAAGTCTTTGAGAAATCCTGAAATGGAAGACAAACATTATTTGCTTAATTTAGAGTTTCCTAAACAAATTTGATTATACATTCCTTTTCTCTTTAATTGCTGTTTACTTGTGTTCTAAAGAATGAAGTCTCTAATAAAGAAGTTATGCACCCTCTGCATGAACACCCAGGGATTTTCAAAAAAAAAAATTGACTGTTTTTTAGTAAGTTCTTCCTTGTATTGAACTGGAATACTTGTTGCCTATTAATTGTTACCATGTACCCTACAGACATACAGTGAATATCGACCTTATAGCAATATTCCACATATGTTAAGTCAAGAAAAGAATTAATCTTATCTCTGTGACTCCTGTCCTAAACACTAAAGATCCTCAGTTGTTCAGACATTCCTTCTACTCTTGAGTTTCAGTGATATTCCCCATCTCTGAATATATTCCAATTTACTGCTACCTCTATTACGAACAGCCTTGGGAAGGATACAGGATCCCAGTGGGCTAGAACAGAGCAGGACAGAAGGAGACTATCACCTCCTCTATGGAGTAGTCAGTAATTTATCAAGTGTTTCAGACTACTTGCTCTGCTTTTGCTAAAAATGACTTGTAACAGATGTCCTGCATTGTGGTCTTAATTCTAAGATGGCCCCAAGATTTCCTGCCTGCCTCTTTTCATCCACGGAACAGTGCCTGGGACTCTGGATATGATTTTACTCTCATAATTAGATTACCATGTGGCACACGACCTTAAATTAAGGTGGGTCTGACATAGTCACACAAGCTCATTAAAAGCAGAGTTTTCTCTGTCTGCTCCCACACCAGTAAGGCAGAGATCCAAAGCAGGAGAAGGATTCGAAGAGCTGTTGCTGGCTTGAAGATGGAGGGGGCCACACGGCATGGGATGTAGGTGACTTTTAGTTGCTGAGAACGGCCATTGGATGATAGACAGTAAGGAAACAGGGACTGTAGTCCTAAAACTGCAAGAAACTGAGTTTGGCCGAAAGCCTGAGTGATCTTGGTTTTGGATACTTTTTCAGTAGTGCAAGATGAAAACTCAGTCAGGCTAACTCCTTGATTTTGGCATTGTAGGACCCTGAGCTGAAAACAGAGTAACACTGTACCAGATTTCTGACCTACAGAACAGTGAGCAAATAAACAGATATTTTTTAAGCCACTAAGTTTGTACTAATTTGTTACACAGCAATAGAAAACTAATAAATCCAGATAATCAAAGCTCACCATCTTTACCATATTTTGCTTTTATATGTGATTTGTGATAAATGTCAGTAATACATTTTCCATTTTCTCTGTCCGAACAGCTTTAAGTATCATACGTAAATAAATATTACTTTCATGCCTCCTTTTCTTTGCTTCCAATAAGATGTTGTCAACTTGCTGCCATTCTCTGATTCATGGATTTCCACACAAATTCATATTTTATGGACATACAGATCTGTCTTCCCTCCCCATTTTTTAAAATTTTCTTTGGACTTTTCATTAAGATATTGTCCTTCAAATTCTAGATTATAAGCATGAGACATGACATATTTATAACTATTTATAATAACTATTTACCTTTTTCTACTAAGATCATAAGTTTAGTCTCTTGAGTAGCCAATTCCTAGTATTATTATACCGATTTACCTCAAGTATTGATTATGACCTCTTTTCTCATTTGCTTTTTATCTTATGAATTACCAGGAATCTTCTCCATTACTCACTTTCTTTTTTTTTTTTTTATTTTTATTTTTTTTAACATCTTTATTGGGGTATAATTGCTTTACAATGGTGTGTTCGTTTCTGCTTTACAACAAAGTGAATCAGCTATACATATACATATGTTCCCATATGTCTTCCCTCTTGCGTCTCCCTCCCTCCCACTCTCCCCATCCCACCCTTCCAGGCTGTTCCAAAGCACCGAGCTAATATCCCTGTGCCTTGCGGCTGCTTCCCCCCAGCTATCTACCTTACTACGTTTGTTAGTGTGTATATGTCCATGACTCTCTCTCGCCCTGTCAAAACTCACCCTTCCCCCTCCCCATATCCTTAAGTCCGTTCTCCAGTAGGTCTGCGTCTTTATTCCTATCTTACCCCTAGGTTCTTCATGACATTTTTTTCCCTTAAATTCCATATATATGTGTTAGCATACGGTATTTGTCTTTTTCTTTCTGACTTACTTCACTCTGTATGACAGATTCTAGGTCTATCCATCTCATTACAAATAGCTCAATTTCATTTCTTTTTAAGGCTGAGTAATATTCCATTGTGTATATGTGCCACATCTTCTTTATCCATTCATCCGATGATGGGCGCTTAGGTTGTTTCCATGTCCTGGCTATTGTAAATAGAGCTGCAATGAACATTTTGGTACATGACTCTCTTTGAATTTTGGTTTTCTCAGGGTATATGCCAAGTAGTGGGATTGCTGGGTCATATGGTAATTCTATTTGTAGTTTTTTAAGGAACCTCCATACTGTTCTCCACAGTGGCTGAACCAATTCACATTCCCACCAGCAGTGCAAGAGTGTCCCCTTTTCTCCACACCCTCTCCAGCATTTATTGTTTCTAGATTTTTTGATGATGGCCATTCTGACTGGTGTGAGATGATATCTCATTGTAGTTTTGATTTGCATTTCTCTAATGATTAATGATGTTGAGCATTCTTTCATGTGTTTGTTGGCATTCTGTATATCTTCTTTGGAGAAATGTCTATTTAGGTCTTCTGCCCATTTTTGGATGGGGTTGTTTGTTTTTTTGTTATTGAGCTGCATGAGCTGCTTGTAAATTTTGGAGATTAATCCTTTGTCAGTTGCTTCATTTGCAAATGTTTTCTCCCATTCTGAGGGTTGTCTTTTGGTCTTGGTTATCGTTTCCTTTGCTGTGCAAAAGCTTTGAAGTTTCATTAGGTCCCATTTGTTTATTTTTGTTTTTATTTCCATTTCTCTAGGAGGTGGGTCAGAAAGGATCTTGCTGTGATTTATGTCATAGAGTGTTCTTCTATGTTTTCTTCTAAGAGTTTGATAGTTTCTGGCCTTACATTTAGGTCTTTAATCCATTTTGAGCTTATTTTTGTGTATGGTGTTAGGGAGTGATCTAATCTCATACTTTTACATGTACCTGTCCAGTTTTCCCAGCACCATTTATTGAAGAGGCTGTCCTTTCTCCACTGTACATTCCTGCCTCCTTTATCAAAGATGAGGTGTCCATATGTGCGTGGGTTTATCTCTGGGCTTTCTATCCTGTTCCACTGATCTATCTTTCTGTTTTTGTGCCAGTACCATACTGTATTGATTACTGTTGCTTTGTAATATAGTCTGAAGTCAGGGAGCCTTATTCCTCCAGCTCCTTTTTTCGTTCTCAAGATTGCTTTGGCTATTCGGGGTCTTTTGTGTTTCCATACAAATTGCGAAATTTTTTGTTCTAGTTCTGTGAAAAATGCCAGTGGTAGTTTGATAGGGATTGCATTGAATCTGTAGATTGCTTTGGGTAGTAGAGTCATTTTCACAATGTTGATTCTTCCCATCCAAGAACATGGTATATCTCTCGATCTATTTGTATCATCTTTAATTTCTTTCATCAATATCTTATAATTTTCTGCATACAGGTCTTTCGTATCCTTAGGTAGGTTTATTCCTAGATATTTTATTCTTTTTGTTGCAATGGTAAATGGGAGTGTTTTCTTGATTTCACTGTCAGATTTTTCATCATTAGTATATAGGAATGCCAGAGATTTCTGTGCATTAATTTTGTATCCTGCTACTTTACCAAATTCATTGATTAGCTCTAGTAGTTTTCTGGTAGCATCTTTAGGATTCTCTATGTATAGTATCATGTCATCTGCAAACAGTGACAGCTTTACTTCTTCTTTTCCGATTTGGATTCCTTTTATTTCCTTTTCTTCTCTGATTGCTGTGGCTAAAACTTCCAAAACTATGTTGAATAAGAGTGGTGAGAGTGGGCAACCTTGTCTTGTTCCTGATCTTAGTGGAAATGCTTTCAGTTTTTCACCATTGAGGATGATGTTTGCTGTGGGCTTGTCATATATGGCTTTTATTATGTTTAGGAAAGTTCCCTCTATGCCTACTTTCTGGAGGGTTTTTATCATAAATGGGTGTTGAATTTTGTCGAAAGCTTTCTCTGCATCTATTGAGATGATCATATGGGTTTTCTCCTTCAATTTGTTAATATGGTTTATCACACTGATAGATTTGCGTATATTGAAGAATCCTTGCATTCCTGGAATAAACCCCACTTGATCATGGTGTATGATCCTTTTAATGTGCTGTTGGATTCTGTTTGCTAGTATTTTGTTGAGGATTTTTGCATCTATGTTCATCAGTGATATTGGCCTGTAGTTTTCTTTCTTTGTGACATCCTTGTCTGGTTTTGGTATCAAGGTGATGGTGGCTTCGTAGAAGGAATTTGGGAGTGCTCCTCCCTCTGCTATATTTTGGAAGAGTTTGAGAAGGATAGGTGTTAGCTCTTCTCTAAACGTTTGATAGAATTCACCTGTGAAGCCATCTGGTCCTGGGCTTTTGTTTGTTGGAAGGTTTTTAATCACAGTTTCAATTTCAGTGCTTGTGATTGGTCTGTTCATATTTTCTATTTCTTCCTGATTCAGTCTTGGCAGGTTGTGCATTTCTAAGAATTTGTCCATTTCTTCCAGATTGTCCATTTTATTGGCATAGAGTTGCTTGTAGTAATCTCTCATGATTTTTTTTATTTCTGCAGTGTCAGTTGTTACTTCTCCTTTTTCATTTCTAATTCTATTGATTTGAGTCTTCTCCCTTTTTTTCTTGATGAGTCTGGCTAGTGGTTTATCTATTTTGTTTATCTTCTCAAAGAACCAGCTTTTAGTTTTATTGATCTTTGCTATTGTTTCCTTCATTTCTTTTTCATTTATTTCTGATCTGATTTTTATGATTTCTTTCCTTCTGCTAGCTTTGGGGTTTTTTTTTGTTCTTCTTTCTCTAATTGCTTGAGGTGCAAGGTTAGGTTGTTTATTCGAGATGTTTCCTGCTTCTTAAGGTGGGCTTGTATTGCTATAAACTTCCCCCTTAGGACTGCTTTTGCTGCATCCCATAGGTTTTGGGTCGTTGTGTCTCCATTGTCATTTGTTTCTAGGTATTTTTTTATTTCCTCTTTGATTTCTTCAGTGATCACTTCATTATTAAGTAGTGTATTGTTTAGCCTCCATGTGTTTGTATTTTTTACAGATCTTTTCCTGTAATTGATATCTAGTCTCATGGCGTTGTGGTCGGAAAAGATACTTGATACAATTTCAGTTTTCTTAAATTTACCAAGGCTTGATTTGTGACCCAAGATATGATCTATCCTGGAGAATGTTCCATGAGCACTTGAGAAAAATGTGTATTCTGTTGTTTTTGGATGGAGTGTCCTATAAATATCAATTAAGTCCATCTTGTTTAATGTATCATTTAAAGCTTGTGTTTCCTTATTTATTTTCATTTTGGATGATCTGTCCATGGGTGAAAGTGGGGTGTTAAAGTCCCCTACTATGAATGTGTTACTGTTGATCTCCCCTTTTATGGTTGTTAGTATTTGCCTTATGTATTGAGGTGCTCCTATGTTGGGTGCATAAATATTTACAATTGTTATATCTTCTTCTTGGATCGATCCCTTGATCATTATGTAGTGTCCTTCTTTGTCCCTTTTAATAGTCCTTATTTTAAAGTCTCTTTTGTCTGATATGAGAATTGCTACTCCAGCTTTCTTTTGGTTTCCATTTGCATGGAATATCTTTTTCCATCCCCTTACTTTCAGTCTGTATGTGTCTCTAGTTCTGAAGTGGGTCTCTTGTAGACAGCATATATAAGGGTCTTGTTTTTGTATCCATTCAGCCAATCTGTGTCTTTTGGTGGGAGCATTTAGTCCATTTACATTTAAGGTAATTATCGATATGTATGTTCCTATTTCCATTTTATATATTGTTTTGGGTTCGCTACTATAGGTCATTTCCTTCTCTTGTGTTTCGTGTCTAGAGAAGTTCCTTTAGCATTTGTTGTAAAGCTGGTTTGGTGGTGCTGAACTCTCTCAGCTTTTGCTTGTCTGTAAAGGTTTTATTTTCTCCATCAAATGTGAATGAGATCCTTGCTGGGTATAGTCGTCTTGGTTTCAGGCTATTCTCCTTCATCACTTTCAGTATGTCCTGCCACTCCCTTCTGGCTTGTAGGGTTTCTGCTGAGAGATCAGCTGTTAACCTTATGGGGATTCCCTTGTGTGTTATTTGTTGTTTTTCCCTTGCTGCTTTTAATATGCTTTCTTTGTATTTAATTTTTGACAGTTTGATTAATATGTGTCTTGGCGTGTTTCTCCTTGTATTTATCCTGTATGGGACCCTCTGTGCTTCCTGGACTTGATTAACTATTTCCTTTCCCATATTAGGGAAGTTTTCAACTATAATCTCTTCAAATATTTTCTCAGTCCCTTTCTTTCTTTCTTCTTCTTCTGGAACCCCTATAATTCGAATGTTGGTGCGTTTCATGTTGTCCCAGAGGTCTCTGAGACTGTCCTCAGTTCTTTTCATTCTTTTTTCTTTATTCTGCTCTGCAGTAGTTATTTCCACTACTTTATCTTCCAGGTCACTTATCCGTTCTTCTGCCTCAGTTATTCTGCTATTGATCCTATCTAGAGTGATTTTAATTTCATTTATTGCATTGTTCATCGTTGCTTGTTTCATCTTTAGTTCTTGTAGGTCCTTGTTAACTGTTTCTTGCATTTTGTCCATTCTACTTCCAAGATTTTGGATCATCCTTACTATCATTATTCTGAATTCTTTTTCAGGTAGATTGCCTATTTCCTCTTCATTTGTTAGGTCTGGTGGGTTTTTATCTTGCTCCTTCATCTGCTGTGTGTTTTTCTGTCTTCTCATTTTGCTTACTGTGTTTGGGGTCTCCTTTTTGCAGGCTGCAGGTTCGTAGTTCCCGTTGTTTTTGATGTCTGTCTCCAGTGGCTAAGGTTGTTTCAGTGGGTTGTGTAGGCTTCCTGGTGGAGGGGACTAGTGCCTGTGTTGTGCTGGATGAGGCTGGATCTTGTCTCTCTAGTGGGCAGGTTCACGTCTGGTGGTGTGTTTTGGGGTGTCTGTGGCCTTATTATGATTTTAGGCAGCCTCTCTGCTAATGGGTGGGGTTGTGTTCCTGTTTTGCTAGTTGTTTGGCATAGGTTGTCCAGCACTGTGGCTTGCTGGTCGTTGAGTGAAGCTGGGTGCTGGTGTTAAGATGGAGGTCTCTGGGATATTTCCACCGTTTAATATTATGTGGAGCTGGGAGGTCTCTTGTTGACCAGTGTCCTGAAGTTGGCTCTCCTACCTCAGAGGCAGAGCCCTGACTCCTGGCTGGAGCACCAAGAGCCTTTCATCCACACAGCTCAGAATAAAAGGGAGAAAAAGTAGGGAGAATTAGTAGAAGTATGAGTAAAGAAAGAGGGAAAGGAGGAAAGGAAGGAAGGAAGAAAGAAGCAAAGAAGGAAAGAAAGGAGGGAGGGAGGGAGGGAGGAAGGAAGGAAGGAGGGAAAGAAGGAAAAAAAGACAGAAAGAAAGATGATACAGTAAAAATAAAATAAAGTATAATATAGTTATTGAATTAAAAAATATTTAGAAAAAAAAAAGGGATGGATAGAACCTTAGGACAAATGTTGGAAGCAAAGCTATACAGAGAAAATCTTACACAGAAGCATACACATACACCTTCACAAAAAGAGGTAAAGGGGGAAAAATCATAAATCCTGCTCCCTGAGACCACCTCCTCAATTTGGGGTGATTCGTTGTCTAAAGGAGGGAGGGAAGGAAGGAAAGAAAGAAAGAACGAAGGTAAAGTATAATAAAGTTATTACAATTAAACTTAATTATTAAGAAAAGGAATTTTTTAAAAAAAGTCATGGACGGATAGAGCCCTAGGACAAATGGTGGAAGCTAGAGTATACAGACTAGATGTCACACAGAAGCATACACGTACACATTCACCAAAAGAGGAAAAGGGAAAAAAATCATAGATCTCGCTCCTAAAGTCCACCTCTTCAATTTGGGATCATTCCTTGTTTATTCAGGTATTCCACAGATGCAGGGTATATCAAGTTAATTGTGGAGCTTTAATCCGCTGCTTCTGTGGCTGCTGGGAGAGATTTCCCTTTCTCTTCTTTGTTCTCACAGCTCACAGGAGCTCAGCTTTGGATTTGGCCCTGCCTCTGCGTGTAGGTCGCTGGAGGGCGTCTGTTTTTTCGCTCAGACAGGACGGGGTTAAAGGAGCCGCTGATTCGGGGCCTCCGGCTCACTCAGGCCGGGGGTTGGGGGATGGCGGAAGGAGGGGCACTGCGTGCGGGGCGGGCCTGCGGCGGCAGAGGCAGCGTGACGTTGCGGCAGAGGCCGGCGTGACGTTGCACCAGCCTGAGACCCGCCGTGCGCTGTCCCGGGGAAGTTGTCCCTGGATCCCGGGAACCTGGCAGTGGCGGGCTGCACAGGCTCCGCGGAAGAGGGGTGTGGAGAGTGACCTGTGCTCGCACACAGGCCCCTTGGTGGCGGCAGCAGCAGCCTTAGCGTCTCCCGCCCGTCTCTGGGCTCCGCGGTTTTAGCCGCGGCTCGCGCCCGTCTCTGGGGTTTGCGCTTTCAGCTGCGGCTCGCGCCCGTCTCGGGGGCTCGCGCCCTCAGCCGCGGCTCGCGCCCGTCTCTGGGGTTCGCGCTTTTAGCCGCGGCTCGCGCCCGTCTCTGGAGTTCCTTTAAGCAGCGCTCTTAAACTCCTCTCCTCGCGCACCAGGAAACAAAGAGGGAAGAAAAAGTCTCTTGCCTCTTCGGCCGGTGCAGGCTTTTCCCCGAACTCCCTCCCGGCTAGTCGTGGTGCACTAACCCCTTCAGGCTATGTTCAAGCCGCCAACCCCAGTCCTCTCCCTGAGCTCCGTCCAAAACCAAAACCCGAGCCTCAGCTCGCAGCCCCGCCCGCCCCGGTGGGTGAGCAGCAAGCCTCTCGGGTTGGTGAGTGCTGGTCGGCACCGATCGTCTGTGCAGGAATCTCCCCGCTTTGCCCTCCGCACCCGTCGCTGTGCACTACTCCGCGGTCCCGAAACTCCCCCCTCTGCCTCCCGCAGTCTCCGCCCGCGGAGGGGCTTCCTAGTGTGTGGAAACTTTTCCTCCTTCACAGCTCCCTCCCACTGGTGCAGGTGCCGTCCTTATTCTTTTGTCTCTGTTTTTTCTTTTGCCCTACCCAGTTACGTGGGGAGTTTCTTGCCTTTTGGGAGGTCTGAGGTCTTCTGCCAGCCTTCAGTAGGAGTTCTGTAGGAGTTGTTCCACGTGTGGATGTATTTCTGGTGTATCCGTGTGGAGGAAGGCGATCTCCGCGTCTTACTCTTCCGCCATCTTCAAGGTCCCCCCCCATTACTCACTTTCTTATTTGTGTTTTTGTCCTCTATAGTAACCGGTATTAAAGATTTCTTCCATTTCTTATCCTACATATATTTTCAGCTTGAACAACTCTGTACCACTCATCCTTTGAGCAACTATCTTAGTCCATTACTGCAATATCTTGAACCAAGGTCGAAGACCCACCTCTCTATGGTACCCTTTGGTATAGAATGTTTTCCCTGCCCATACCTCATTTATCTTTCAGAATCCCAACCTTAAAATGAATGAAAAGGTAGAGTTGTTATCTGGGGTCCCAAATCCTTCTTTATTATATCCCTGAAGGTATTTTGTTAACCCTCTTTTTTTGGTTTTCCTTCACTGCATGAATAAGTAATTTTAGGTAAAGTTAGAGGGTCTGGTAAGCCTCAGAAGCATAAAAAATCACATAAACCCTCTCCGAGAAGAAACAAACCCTTGAAGGGACAATCATCAGAGAGGAGTGCTACCACATCCTCCCAGTTCTGTTTCTGAAAACACTAGCCATTTCTGCTTAGTCTCCTTTCATGGCTTCTCCTCTTCTCTTGAGTTTATGTACCCATATCTTGCTATGAGATCATTTTAGACTGGAATTTAGACTTGAATGTGAAGTGAAGGACAGTATACTTTGGATACCATGTACATATTTGACCAATGGTAACCTTAGTAAACAATGAAATATCCCCTCCCCTTTTGTACTTTTAATGGAAATTAGAGTTATACTTTGAAAATACGATTTAAAAATTTTATTGAAATAAAGTGATTTACAATGTTACATTAGGTTCAGGTATACAGCCAAGTGATTCAGTTTTATACATACATATATATATATATGTATATATATATATATTCTTTTTCAGATTCTTTTCCCTTGTAGATTATTACAAAATACTGGGTATAGTTCCCTGTGCTATACAGTAGGCCCTTGTTGGACCTATCTGATTTGAAAATGACTGGTGATCTATGCTATTAAATATTAAAGATTAATATCTGCTATAGGCTGAATGTTTGTGTTCCCCCCCACCCCCAAATTCATATGCTGCAACCTGATCCCCAGTGTGAAGGTATTTGGATATGGGAATTTGGGGAAGTGATTAGGTCACATGGGTGGAGCCCTCATGGGTGGGAGAGTGACCTTTTAGGAGACTGCAGAGAGCTCCCTAGCCCCTTTTCATCACGTGAGGACACAAGCAAGAAGACGACTAGGAAAACAATTCTCACTAGACACGGAATCTGCTGGCACTTTGATCTTGGACTTCCCAGCCTTCAGAATTGTGAGAAATAAATGTCTGATGTTTAAGCCACCAGTTTATGGAATTTTGGTTATATTAGCCAGGATGGGCTAAGATTATGTCTTATAGTACTTGCCTTAAATTGCCATTTTGTTCCTAGATCTCAGGCAGGGCAAGGGGTTTTGTCTGATTCTCCAGATAATCCTAAAGAGAGATTATTGAGTTCAAGCATCTCAATTAATATTTGGTCTACTCCAATAGTATCTATATTTTGTCACTACTATTTTATTTTAATGGTCTAGTTGTTTTAGTTCTGAAAACTTAATTGGTGAGTAGGTATGGCACATACAAATGCATATATGTGGTGGTTCTCTTTGCTTACATGTTTTTCCAAGTATATTTCTGTGCTTTCCTCTTTAACTATTCATTCTGAAACTTAAAACCATTATTTTACTTTCCCATTACCCTATAAATGTAGTAAATATACTTGATTTTTACTTCATTAATTTTCCAGTTAATCATCTCCTTAATTAGTTCAACATTTTTATTAATATTTACTTTCAATATCTACATTCTCCTCAATTTCAATTCCAAACCACAAAATCTAAAAATATTACTTTAACTGCACAAATTTGGCAACTCATCAGTACAAATTCTCTTCCAACCTCTCTTTTTTAATAACAATAAATAAAAATTATCTGAATATATTTATACTGCTTATATAGCATTTTTCCCTTTCCTATGTGGCCTTTAAGAATAGCACAATGTTATTTTCTGTTATGTACTTTAATCTTACAGAAGAGTGAAATATTAAATGTGGACTAAACTCTAAAATTATTGAGAAGAAAATTATACACACACACACACACATGCACACACACATATACATACATAGGGCCACTGAAAATCTCTTAGAGAAAGGTCATGTTGAAGATTGGCAAACAAATATTTTCCTTCAACATCAGAATAGGTTATTGTTTCCTTGGTTGAGTTTCAGATGAAATGGTTGGCCTGAATTTAGGAGGCATATTGTAGGGAAAATAAGTATCTTTAAATGATAAAATCGTACTTCAGTCAGTAACAGGCAACGACTGAATGGACAGTCAAATCATGTCTCCCTCTCCTTGTTTGCTAAGATGTTCCTTTATTGAAATGATGGCAAGAATCTTCTGCAGTTATTAAATTGTTCTTTTCTTTGCTCCTTGACTTGCTTACTCTCTCCTTTTGTCAAAGACAGCTGAATTTACATATTTTAAATCTGTGGATCTAGTGACTGACTGCACTGCACAAAATGATACATTGGTATGATGACTGTTTTTAGTTGACTAATCTTAGAATGATGAAACAAAATAAAGTATATTTTATTTTATTTACTTTCAGATACAGTTTAAACTTTTAACTTTTCTTTTGTGGGAAATGAGAAAATGAAGACAGAAAGATAAAAAAGAAATGTAAGGTTCATTGAGCATATATTCTATGCCAGTAATTCTGCATGATGTATGCCAACAATGCTTCAAAATAACCTCATAAAATGCATTATTTTATAGATAAGAAAACAGACTCAGAGAGATCATTTGTTGAAAATTATATGGCTAATACACACAGGTGCTTTTTTACCAGGAAGTAGACAGATTCCAAAGTCCAAGTTCTCTCCAGAAAGCCACCCACCCTACTGTCACCTAACTTTATTCCTATTTTAAGACAAATGCTTTTGGGACAGCAGGTTGAGGTTTACAAGACCTTGTTAACTCCCACCATAGTCCAAGTACGGCAAGTTTTTTTTGGATTTTTTTGCGGTACGCGGGCCTCTCACTGTTGTGGCCTCTCCCGTTGCGGAGCACAGGCTCCGGATGCGTAGGCTCAGCGGCCATGGCTCACGGGCCCAGCCGCTCCGCGGCCTGTGGGATTTTTCCAGATCGGAGCACGAACCTGCGTTCGCTGCATCGGTAGGCGGATGCTCAACCACTGCGCCACAAGGGAAGCCACCAAGTACGGCATTTTTTATTTCACTTGTAAGCAACAGGAAATTTATTCCTTGTGGTTCTAATTCATGTATACTGTACTCACAAAGTTGTCTAATGTTTTATCAAAAGCTTTTTGAACTGCAAGCCAGATGATTTTTTTTTTTTTTAATTTACTGGAAGTAAAATGTTGTTGATATAAACAGAATGGAAGCGCCTCAGACTATTAGGTTAAAAACAAGACTTAAATCCCTAAGTTTATACTCACAATGATATGCTATAAATGTAGTAAAGCATATTTTATTGTTTATACTTTTGATTGCCTAAAATTAACATGATAAACACAAGTGTGCTTTTTCCCCTAGTGCTTATCAGGTGTGTGTGTGTGTATGTGTATGTGTGTATGGAGCTTCTATTTCCTCATAGTGATACATTAGTAAAGTGTCTACTTTAAAAATTATCATTATTACTAGGAATTTTTTAATACAAATCAGCATTATATGTAGGTCCATGATTGAAGCTGTATTTGAATACACCATGCCAGTGCTTTCATGCAAAGTTAAAGATGTTAGTTTTTAAATCATAGGTAGTCTAGTAGTTCAGAAACATTAAAAGTGAAATTCTTGATTCCCTTTGAACATAGTTAAGACTGGAGAGGAAACAAAAATTGGTTGGACTTTACAGAGCTGAGGAAATAAATCCCACTCTGTATAGATTGACTTCCTAATGTTACAAGTCAATTTAGAAATTATGCACAAGATAAATCTCTTTCCTCTCATTGCACCAATGTATTTAGCTTAATCACGAGCATCAGTGGAGACAGAGACTAAAGAATAAATTGTTCACTGTCTCCAAGACAAACCCCAAATAAGAAACTTGATATTTTGCATAAACTCTATCTCTGGAATATGCTTTTGAAAAGACATGCCATAATTATATGTAGCATTATAGAGGCTCTTGTGTTTATAAATATTTTCAAAAGGCTTTGAAATTGTTTGTAAATCCAAAGTTTATAAATGACTTATGAAATCCACAAATTTGCTAAACATGTTTCCACATTTTTGTATTATGCTCTGTGATTTTTCTTTCTGTGTTGTGTAAGTCAAAGAAAATGATATACAATATGGCTAGATAGGACTAAAATTTCCAAACAAAAGAAGCATCTGTTTTTCTAATTAGTTTTTGAATTTATGTTGGTTTCACAATTGGTTACTCTGCAAACAATGTGGTTCAAATGACAATGACATTGATTACATTCCTACTTTACACTAAGAGCACTTTTATCAATGATTGTCAACTCCAGTAACCAGCAAAAACTAAGCCTTTAAGCACCTCTGTACCTTGGGTATTGTTTTACCCAATCTGAAGCAGATTGAACTGTAACTTCGCAGGAGGCTGACACAGTTTCCATGAAGCCAGAAACGACTGGAATTTTAAAAACTGGGTTGCAAGAGCATATCTTTTGATGTATATTTTAAATTTTTGGAGCAAGCTACTTATGCCTGTAGTTTCTCCGCTATGCTCATCTTTCCAACAATACTTTGAAATGATTTCTAGGTCAGGGACTATGGGCCAGGTGAACTTTGTCTCAGCATTAATTCCTACTTTCTTTATGTTTCTATGGGGTGTGTTCCTAATTCCTCTCTTAGCCAGTGGAAGAATCTATGTTATAAATGGGTAACAAGCCTTCAGAGTATTATCCCACCGTACACAACTTTGCTTCCCAAGGTGTTTACCACCAATTACTTTAGTTCAAAATTTCACTTTGCAGATCATCTAAATATTCACATCTACACCTTGATTTCTTAAAAATATTTTTATGTCTATCCTGCATCCAAATAAACTGTGGGTCCTTCAGTACAAGGAGAAACTTGCATTCCATGTATTTTCATCTAGGCATTTGCTCATTTAGCAAATATTTATTGAGTAACTACTACGTTTAAAATAGTCTGCTCCATGCTGGCTCATAGGAACAACTGGACACATTCTTCTGGTTAAGGATACTTCTTTCAATAAGGTGAGAACTCTACGGAAAACCCATTGGAAACCGAGTTGACCAATATGCTCTACTGAAATATTTTCATACTATAACTTGTATCTATAACGCTAGAACATTTAAATTGTGTAATTTCTAGTTACAACATCTTAGTCCTGATGGCTACCATTTTGTATATTTTCTGTTGAGAGGAAATCATTACTCTATGCCCTGGAAATGGAAAACTCTGAATCATCTGCCGTGGCTTCTGCTACGATGCCTTCAGTGATTTGATTAGTTTTTAGATGTGTATTAAAATAACATTTTTGTCTTATAAGTAATATAAACTTAATGACCATTTTTAACATGAAAAGATATTATAATAAGGTATTAAATGGAGATTATTGCTCCACAGTGAAACCAGCCTAGCTTTAACGTATTCGTTATCGAACGGTATTTTATACTACAGCAAGAAGAAATTGCCAGCTAAACTGTTTAATTACTACCTCACTGAGAAAGCCAAAAATGGCCTATTACCTGATTTCTTTTCATGTCATTTTGATATTACCTGGGCCTGTAAACCTTACTTGAATAGTCTTATAATACAGTGTATAACTAACCCAAATCTGGAATCAGGTAAACTTGGGTGTAAAACATGCTTTTGTCTTTCAGGAACGGTATCATGGTGGGGAAATAATTTTGTTCCACGTAAAACTCAGTTTTACTATTTGGGAAATGGAATAACAAAAAAGTATTTTCATGAATTTATGCATGGAATACTTAGAAAAGGGTACAAAGCAACCACTCAAGAAATGGTAACTGATGGTATTTTAATGGGTTTCAAATAAATCAAATTTTTGCTAAATTTATTGGAATGGATGAAGCAAGTCTTAAAAACGTATAGATAAATCAGTAAATTATTAACTGATCAGGAAACAACTGAAACTTTTGGTGATTCTCAATCTATCATTATTAGCAGAGCCTCAGCACATTGTTTTATTGAAGTGACTATGAAGTCATTTTGTAACTGTAATAGACGTTTAGTCATCACATCATCCTAACACCACTATGAGGTAGGTAATAAGGTGTCCATGTTACAAGTGAGGAAATTGAAGATTAGAATGAAAGTGATTTTTCAGGGTAAATCAACTGTGAAAGGGACAGGGCTGGAAACGTATTAACTTCCACATATGCTTTCCAGTAGCCTGTCATTCTAATTAGTATTACACAAACATAGCAAACATAGCAATTTGTTAGTTTTGTCAAAAGAGTCAAATCATCACTGTGATCTAATCATTATTAAATGTCTAGTACTTGCTAAATACTATGTAACAGTCTTTAATTTATATTTTAATAACATAATCCTTCAGTCATAAGCTATACTTATTGGGCACCAACTCTGTTGCTATCCTAGCCACCAGAGATATTCTGAAGAAGATGCATTCATCACCATAAAGAGCTTACAATGTCATAAGGGAAAAACACAAATAATCACAGTATTACAGAACAACACAATGTGTCACCACAATGAATTTTATCCCATTACCCTCTTTGTATAGATGAAGATACAGAGGTGTAATGAGAAACATAAACAACTGTAAGACATTGATTAATATGAGGAACAGCCTGGATTCAAACTCAAATTATTCTATCGCTTTTCCTTTAAACATTGTTAATATACCATGTCTATAGTCATTGCCAACAATGGATTTCTGATGCTTAGAGACACAATTCTGCATAGCTGCATCTTGATTGGTGTCATTCTAGACATGTCTGGCTCTGATCTAAGAGACTGTTTCATGACATGGAATGATGGCAGACACTGTTGTTTGTATACTAGTCACCATTTCCCTTCTTCTTATTTATTAAAAAAAAAAAAAATGTTCAGGTATCTCATACTCATGCCTTTCTGGATTCTCCCTAGCTCCAGGAAGTAAATCATTGTTGATCCAAAGAACCAGGGCAAACCTGTTCTCCTCGACAGTGCAGAGTTAGACCTGTCCTGCAGTTTTAGCAAATAGGCTGAGAAGAGACATCTGCTGGGAACCATCTAGAAAGAGTCCACTAAAGAGACACACAGAAGGAAAGACTCCATTTTATGACTCTCTACATTTTGTAGCCATCTTGTGTCCATAAAAGGCAAACCAATTCACTGAGGATGATAGATCATAAAAAGAGAAAAAAGTTAAGTCATTTATGATGTCAATACGCCACTGAATTACTCAGCTCTCAAACCACTTTACCTTCAGACTTCTAATAAGGTGAAATAATAAATTTTACTTCTTGCTTAAGTAACTTTGTGTTGAATTTTCTGATTTTTGCCAGAAAGAAGTATAGAAGATATTTTTATGGGATTCCTCACACAGGATCTTAAAAAAAAAAAAAAAAGTTTTCTTTTTCCTTACCATGTTCCCCCTTCCTCCTAATATATTTTAATGACATGTACATCTTACAGTCATATTGAAAGGTGTTAGATGAAGTTTAAATTCTCTTTTTGGGCTCAAATTTGGATAGAAAACCTTAATTTGTGACAAAGGCTATAATAACTGGGCACATATGAGACACTCAAAGACACTATGGATTGTTTGTCTTCAAACACATCTTAATCCTATGTCTGACTGTACAAAAGTACAAAGCAGGAGTAGTGCAATAAAGCTAAAAATTTCAATATATAAATTTGGATGTCAAATAAAAAAACAGATTCCTTTTTACTCAATTTTATTGTAAGCATAGAAGGCAATTGCAGTTAGGAAGAAATAAAAACATGCAAAACAAATAATAGAATATTTTGCCATGCACGTGTGCTAAACTGGATTGTTTGGATATTCAGTCAAAGTATATCGATACTGTAGGAGAGGTTTTTAAAAAAATAAATACTTGTATGGAATCATTTTTTGTGTGTGACTCTATTATAGGTATTTAATATACAAAAAGAAGGATGCCACATAATCTTTGCCCACAGAGTGGCCACCACGTGGAGATGGCAATTGGGAGACAAGTAACTGAACAGTTACAGTGTATAGGCATAACTGCAAACTAGAGATGTGCCAGGCAGTTCGTCCAGGGATGCCTAACTGTGTGAGAATTGATGGTAGTGGATTATGAGTGGGCTAGAGAAAAGAAGTTCTACAGATAAGGAAGCAGTTTTTCTAAATCTTAAAGAATGCACTCAAGGAACTGCAAATAGCTACGGTAGCCAGATTGTATCCTCCATGTGGAAGTGTGGAAGGAAGTTAAGCTGGAGAGGAGTAGGAGCCAGGCTGTAAACAGGGGGAAAATAATGAGGGACTACATTGGAGTAGTGAGGAATGGGCAGTGGAATTAGCTAATTGGTAGGGTGACTATTTAAGTCATTAATTGTGTCAACTAAAGTGGAATAATTTTTAGAGTGAAAGGGAGCACAATCGATAATTATTATGAATAAAAGGTATATATGGGAACTCTTTTGGGTAAACCAGGGTGCATAGCCACAATAGTCCAATTGAAATATAGTCAAGATTTCTTTATTTGACAAAATTAACAGTAAGTACATAGTGGCTGATCTTCTGGGGTTGGTGAGTGAGAATAAAGAGCATAAGATCATCTTCAGGCTTCTGGTGTAGGCAAGACTAATGACAATTACTTTCACTGTGATAAAAAGTACAGAAGAAGGAACAGGCTTTCAGGGGGAGAAAATGAGTTATACTTTAGACACGTTGAGTTTGAGATGTTTGTAGGAAATCTAAGTAGCCCTGTCTATAGAAATTTGAAATGTGAATTACAAAATCAACAGAGAGATGTTCAGTACTAAGATCAGAATTCAGGAATCATTAAAATAGGATGGAAGTTGAAGCTGTGGGGAGGGTTAATTTTACCTTTTTTCCCCACTATATACAGCAAGAGAAGATAACCAAAGAAAGAATTCTCATGAATAACAACAACAACAACAAAATGTGTCATATACAAGAAGAGAATCCCATACAGAGATGTCATACAGGAAACTGAAAAACGTATCAGAGATATGAAGAAACCAAATAAGGAAAGGTGCAATGGAAAAAAAGATGAGAGTTATTTCAGGATGGTTGCTAGACAGACATCTTTAGTTTTGTCTAGATGTCTATTCCCTTCATCTGGTAACAGAGGTTCCTTACGTGTAAGAACCCCATCCTTGTGCTCCCTGACTCACATATGCAGGCATACACACATTCACATTCAGCACCAGGGTTGATTATTTGATGTCAGTTATTATAGCCCACTCCTCCCAGGTAATGATGACCAATTCAAGGGTAGTCTTGTGACTTAAATCTATTTCTCCCAGGTATTTTAATCTTGACTGAACTGGCACATGAAAACATGGTAGTGAGAGGCGAATCATTCCAATACCAGAGTTCAAAAGACTGTCCATGAGCTCCTGACTGAGATCTATGGCTTATATCTGATTCCTGTACTTCTTAAGCCCTGGTTATTCTGTTTTTCCTTAGATTCTGTGAGTTTACTGGTAACTTTAAAATAAATGCTCTTTTTTTCCCTTGATTTGAGTAATCTAGAATTGGTTTCTGTTGCTTACAATCAAAGAACTCCAAATGACGCTAAAATCAGTAACTGGAAGAGAAGTATTACATGTAATGGATTCTAACAAGTTACTGGTTGAGTGGAAGTGGAGTAGAGGACAATTAAGTTTCCTCTCCTAGACAGAGACATCTGCAAACTTCTTAAAATAGCCACAAATCATCTGATTAGCTTATTAGCTGTTGTGTTTTGTAAATTAGAATGTGTGAAAATGAAAATGGAGCTTTAATATAGTTGGTATGAAAAAAGTCAGGGTGTTAGAATGTATAGGTTTCTTTATGTAGTCTTCAATATGGTTCTACGCAAAGGGAAATACATTAGTCTGAACTGGTTTATGTGGAAGCAGAGAAGTAAGGCCATGTAGTTTTCCCAAGGGAGGTCATTTGTGACTTTGGCTAGCAGTTTAAGGTGGTTGAATGTTTGTTAACCATTTCCCTTGTAGAATGGAAAATCCAGATTCTGTTCCCTCACCAAAATTGATGTGAACCTAAAAGGGAGCAAGGAAATTTGGTGGTAGATAAATCTGGGAACAAAAATACCTAAAGAAGGTAATGGAGAAAAACTGACCACCTAGTTTTCTACCACAGAGCTCCTTCTGCTTGATAAATACAAATTATTATCACTAATGTAAAAGAAAGAAATCCATTGGTGTTTGGCCTAGTGGCAAGGGGTGATATTAGATTAAGAGTGCTTTACAATTGCTGCTTATTGCTTAGTATTTTTATCCAGAGGCAGATACAGGATAACACTTAGGTTCATATATGTTGACTTATCAAAAACTCTTGAGTTTGGTTACTAAACCAGGAGTCACAAAAATACAAATAACTCACAGTTGTGTAAAATCATAAGGAAGTTTATACAGCCAAGGAATCCCCAAACCTGCCAAATAGAGGCTTGTGTTTGCTCAACGTCCAAACAATTTCCTGGTTCCTGAATCCAACCACCAGAAATTGATCTGCTAAAGCAGAAAAGTCTCCAAAGGGAACATACTCGCCATTTCCCATCTTTTATGTGGCAATAGAGGGCAAAAGATAAGGAGAAATCTTCCTTGTAGCCAAATACAGCCACGTCAGTTGACCAAGGGGTTCATTCCTCTGCTAGGGCAGAGAGACTTTGGTCTTTGACCTTCAGAATATGCTATATGTCCTCACACAATTCCTCAAACACATCAGTCTCTTTTCCATCTATATCTTTGTATACCCCATTCCCTCTGTAAACCTTTTTTTTCTCTTTATTTCCCAAGACAATCCTATGCTTTCTTTAAATCCCAGCATATGAATGATCTTCCCAAAGCTCAAACCTCCCTAATCCCAACTCCTGCCTGGATCTGATGATGCTGGTACTGACCAGGTTTCTTGGTCTTCTCCAGTCAATAGAAATTGATAAGAGACCAGACAAGAAGTTCAGGCAAGGCTTTACTGAGGCCCCTGCTGTAGCATGAGGGAAGCAAGAACAAATAACAGGTTTCCTTGCTCACTTGCTACCCGAGGGTGGGGAGAGCTGGTTCCTTATATGGGGTGAGTGTAAGTGTGGCTTAGGTGGTTTGCCCACCCCTTTGGTGGCGCTGAGTGCAGGGGCCATGTGCAGTACCCTGCTTTTACTTCCAGCTCTTCAGAAGTGGTAGTTGGGTTTTATTTATTTATTTTTGGTCTTTTTGTATCTTCTTGTCCATAATTTGCCCCAGCTGTGCATGCACGCAGTTATTTTTAATCCCTTATAGTTTCTTTGTATTTTGTTGCCTGAGGAGAAGTGCAAGCATTGCAGCAAAGGGTCGCAGGTCCAGCCTCTCTCAATGTCCCAACTCTGTGCTCCTGCTGCAGCTAGTGCATTCCTGTACTTCCGTAACTTTTTTGTTGTTTTCTTTTGGCTATACAGTCCTTCTTTCCATCTTGAAACTATGCATAACTTTAGGTCAGCGTAAGTTGCATTTCCCTTTGTTTTTCCAAGGCTTGGTCCACCTTCTGCCTTCAAAAATTACAAATTACAGATATTATTAAGTACTCAACAAATGCTTTTTGAATGAATGAAAACACCAATCAGTATAGCCTATTTATTCAAGAAGATTTGCTGTGAAAGAAATGAGTGTACATTTAGTAATGAATAATTAATGTGAGATTAATTAAGCTCTCACCACATCCTAGGTACTCTTTCATGGGCTTTTTATTTTATTAACTCAGTGAGTCCTCAAAAAAATCCTTTCTTAAAGTAGCTACAATTATTCTCCACAGTTTACTGACGAGGAAAGTGAAGGACAAAGTTAAATAACTTACCTTAAGTTATACAATTAACAGGTGTCAGAGCAAAATTTATTTCTCAGTAGTCTGACTTCTTACCCACTTTTATTAACCAGTACTTTACACTGCCTTTCTTGACCATGAGGAAACCAGGTGCAAAGTCCATTTATTTTTAAATGTTTAAAACCAGCAGGTTGTTTGTGTTTAAACCAGCTAGGTTTTTGGTACTATCTAGAAAGCTTATTTGTACCTTAGGCAGTTTAAATTTAAACTGACAATTATATTCTACAAGACCAGAAGTGTTTTTTGTATTCTGTCTGACATATAAGAATATGCTAAAACAAATCAGATCATAAGTCAGGCAAATATTACCATAAACACTTGTGTAAAGTTAGTGATTTTTGAATACGTCATAGAAATATTTCCAACAGCAATTACAGACTTTTTTTTTTGTGATTGTAGCACTAGAGTTTCTTCAGAATTAAGTAAACTTGGCTGTGTTAACTAGTTATTGGTTCTTTCAACTAAACTTTGATTAATTAATAATGATAAAAAGAAAAAACCTAAAGGTTCATATACTTTTAAAGTAAAACAAACTAATTCGCGAAAAATTAGTTTGAACTTACTGGTTGGGTTAAGCTGACTGGTTAATTACTGTCATTTACTTTCTGACTTTATAATCCTGAAAAACTTTCTTTAGTCTCAACGTCATTTCAAACTAATCGATTTTATTGAATTATAAAATAAATGTAAATTTTCACTGTCAAAAACTATGATAAAAGTAAGAGCTGACATTTTGAGATTTTTCTTCCAATCTTTAATTTTTTTAATTTAGAGTTATAGATACATTGATAGATAAATGTATTTAGATAGACACAGACATACATATAGTGAAAGTATCTATTTTTAGACATTTTTTTAGACATCTTAAGCTTTCACTTAAAATAAAAATTTTCCATATCATTAAATACTGTTAAAGTTTATCAAATAGAATATTCTATGAGTACATCTTAATTAATAATATTCCTCTATTGCTGTACATTCAGGTCATATTCAGGATTTATTTTTATGGCCAGATAAATGATAAAATTTCTATGCATCTATCTTTGTTAATGGTTCAGATTATTACTTGGGGATTATCTTTTTAAAATTGGAATTACTGGGTTGAAGGGTATACAGGTTTTTAAGCTTTATATCTATATCTATCTCTATATATATATTATTTAATAAATAAATAAATTTAGTTAGTTAGTTTGTTAGTTATGGCTGCATTGGGTCTTCGTTGCTGCCCACAGGCTTTCTCTAGTTGCGGCGAGCAGGGGCTACTCTTCGTGTGCGGGCTTCTCATTGCAGTGGCTTCTCTTGTGTTGGAGCATGAGCTCTAGGCGCACAGGCTTCAACAGTTGTGGCTTGCTGGCTCTAGAGTGCAGGCTCAGTAGTTGTGGTGCACGGGCTTATTTGTTCAACAGCATGTGGGATCTTCCCTGACCAAGGATTGAACTGATGTCCCCTGAATTGAAAGGCAGATTCTTAACCACTGCACCACCAGGGAAGTCCCAAGGTTTATTTATATATATTTAAATTTTTTAAAAATTACTTTTCAGGAAGAGTGTACAAAATTACTGAATCACCAGAAGGGTATGAGAATGTCCATTTCACATTCTTGCCTACGGTGAGAAATATGATAAAAAATGACTTGCTGGGGATCTTAGGGAAGATGGCGGAAGAGTAAGACGTGGAGATCACCTTCCTCCCCACAGATACACCAGAAATACATCTACAAGTGGAACAACTCCTACAGAACACCTACTGAATGCTGGCAGAAGACCTCAGACCTCCCAAAAGACAAGAAAGTCCCCACGTACCTGGGTAGGGCAAAAGAAAAAAGAATAAACAGAGACAAAAGGATAGGGAAGGGACCTGCACCAGTGGGAGGGAGCTGTGAAGGAGGAAAGGTTTCCATACACCAGGAAGCCCCTTAGCGGGCGGAGACTGCAGGTGGCGGAGGGGGAAAGCTTCGGAGCCACGGAGGAGAGCACAGCCACAGGGGTGCGGAGGGCAAAGCAGAGAGATTCCCGCACAGAGGATCGGTGCCTACCCGCACTCACCAGCCCGAGAAGCTTGTCTGCTCACCCGCCGGGGCGGGCGGGGTTGGGAGCTGAGGCTCGGTCTTCCGTTGGAGCGCAGGGAGAGGACTGGGGTTGGCGGCGTAAACACAGCCTGCAGGGGTTAGTGCACCATGGCTAGCCGGGAGGGAGTCCGGGGAAAAGTCTGGACCTGCCAAAGGGGCAAGAGACTTTTTCTTCCCTCTTTGTTTCCTGGTGTGCGAGGAGAAGGGATTAAGAGCGCTGCTTAAAGGAGCTACAGAGATTGGCGCGAGCCGCAGCTAAAAGCGCGGACCCCAGAGACAGGCATGAGACGCTAAGGCTGCTGCTGCCGCCACGAAGAAGCCTGTGTGAAAGCACAGGCCACTATCCACACCCACCTTCCGGGGAGCCTGTGCAGCCCGCCACTGCCAGGGTCCTGGGATCAAGGGACAACTTCCCTGGGAGAACGCACGGCATGCCTCAGGCTGGTGCAACATCACACCGGCCTCTGCCGCCACCGGCAGGCTCGCCCCGCATTCCATACCCCACCCTCCCCACGGCCTGAGTGAGCCACAGTCCCCGAAGCAGCTGCTCCTTTAACCCCGTCCTGTCTGAGCGAAGAACAGATGTCCTCCGGCTACCTACACTCAGAGGCAGGGCCAAATCCAAAGCTGAACCCCGGGAGCTATGAGAACAAAGAAGAGAGAGGGAAATGTCTCCCAGCAGCCTAAGAAGCAGTGGATTAAAGCTCCACAATCAACATGATGTACCCTGCATCTGTGAAATACATGAATAGACAACGAATCTTCCCAAATTAAGGAGGTGGACTTTGAGAGCAAGATTTATGATTTTTTTTTCCCTTTTCCTCTTTTTGTGAGTGAGTATGTGTATGCTTCTCTGTGAGATTTTGTCTGTATAGCTTTGCTTCCACCATTTGTCCTAGGGTTCTATCCGTCCATTTTTTTGGTTTGTTTTTCTTTTTTTCTTTAAAAAATTTTTTTTCTCAATAATTATTTTTTATTTTAAAAACTATTTTATTTTATCTTACTTTATTTTATTTTAGTTTATCTTCTTTCTTTCTTTCTTTTCTTCCTTCCCTCCCTCCCTCCCTCCCTCCTTTCTTTCTTTCTTTCTTACTACTTTTTCTCCCTTTTATTCTGAGCCGTGTGGATGAAAGGATCTCGGTGCTGCAGCCAGGAGTCAGTGCTGTGCCTCTGAGGTGGGAGACCCAACTTCAGGACACTGGTCCACAAGAGACCTCCCAGCTCCACATAATATCAAATGGTGAAAATCTCCCAAAGATCTCCATCTCAACAACAGCACACAGCTTCACTCAATGACCAGCAAGCTACAGTGCTGGACACCCTATGCCAAACAACAAGCAAGACAGGAACACAACCCCATCCATTAGCAGAGAGGCTGCCTAAAATCATAATAAGTCCACAAGCACCCCAAAACACACCACCAGACGTGGACCTGCCCAACAGAGAGACAAGATCCAGCCTCATCCACCAGAACACAGGCACTAGTCCCCTCTACCAAGAAGCCTACACAACCCACTGAACCAACATTAGCCACTGGGAACAGACACCAAAAACAACGGGAAATACGAACATGCAGCCTGCAAAAAGGAGACACCAAACACAGTAAGATAAGCAAAATGAGAAGTCAGAAAAACACACAGCAGATGAAGGAACAAGATAAAAACCCACCAAACCTAACAAATGAAGAGGAAATAGGCAGTTTCCCTGAAAAATAATTCAGAATAATGATAGTAAAGATGACCCAAAATCTTGGAAATAGAATAGACAAAATGCAAGAAACATTTAACAAGGACCTAGAAGAACTAAAGATGAAACAAGCAATGATGAACAACACAATAAATTAAATTAAAAATACTCTAGATGGTATCAATAGAAAAGTAACTGAGGCAGAAGAACAGGTAAGTGACCGGGAAGACAAAATAGTGGAAACAGCTACTGCAGAGCACAATAAAGAAAAAAGAATGAAAAAGAGTGAGGACAGTCTCAGAGACCTCTGAGACAACATTAAATGCACCAACATTCGAATAATAGGGGTTCCAGAAGAAGAAGAGAAAAAGAAAGGGACTGAGAAAGTATTTGAAGAGATTATAGTTGAAAACTTCCCTAATATGGTAAAGGAAATAATTAATCAAGTCCAGGAAGCACAGAGAGTCCCATACAGGATAAATACAAGGAGAAATACGCCAAGACACATATTAATCAAACTGTCAAAAATTAAATACAAAGAAAACATATTAAATGCAGCAAGGGAAAACCAACAAATAACACACAAGGGAATCCCCATAAGGTTAACAGCTGATCTTTCAGCAAAAACTTTGCAAGCCAGAAGGGACTGGCAGGACATACTGAAAGCGATGAAGGAGAAAAACCTACAACCAAGATTACTCTACCCAGCAAGGATCTCATTCAGATTTGATGGAGAAATTAAAATCTTTACAGACAAGCAAAAGCTGAGAGAGTTCAGCACCACCAAATCAGCTTTACAACAAATGCTAAAGGAACTTCTCTAGGCAAGAAACACAAGAGAAGGAAAAGATCTACAATAACGAACCCAAAACAATTAAGAAAATGGTAATAGGAACATACATATCGATAATTACCTTAAATGTAAATGGACTAAATGCTCCCACCAAAAGACACAGATGTGCTGAATGGATACAAAAACAAGACCCATATATATGCTGTCAACAAGAGACCCACTTCAGACCTAGAGACACATACAGACTGAAAGTAAGGGGATGAAAAAAGATATTCCATGCAAGCAGAAACCAAAAGAAAGCTGGAGTAGCAATTCTCATATCAGACAAAAGAGACTTTAAAATAAAGACCATTAGAAGAGACAAAGAAGGACACTACATAATGATCAAGGGATCGATCCAAGAAGAACATATAACAATTGTAAATATTTATGCACTCAAAATAGGAGCACCTCAATACATAAGGCAAATACCAACAGCCATAAAAGGGGAAATCAACAGTAACACATTCATAGTAGGGGACTTTAACACCCCACTTTCACCAATGGACAGATCATCCAAAATGAAAATAAATAAGGAAATACAAGCTTTAAATGATACATTAAACAAGATGGACTTAGTTGGTATTTATAGGACATTCTATCCAAAAACAACAGAATACACATTTTTCTCAAGTGCTCATGGAACATTCTCCAGGATAGATCATATCTTGGGTCATAAATCTAGCCTTGGCAAATTTAAGAAAATTGAAATTGTTTCAAGTATCTTTTCTGACCACAATGCTATGAGACTAGCTATCAATTACAGGGAAAGATCTGTAAAAAATACAAACACATGGAGGCTAAACAATACACTACTTAATAACGAAGTGATCACTGAGGAATACAAAGAGGAAATAAAAAAAAATACCTAGAAACAAATGACAATAGAGACACGATGACCTAAAACCTATGGGATGGAGCAAAACCAGTTCTAAGAGGAAAGTTTATAGCAATACAATCCTACTTTAAGAAACAGGAAACATCTCGAATAAACAACCTTGCACCTAAAGCAATTAGAGAAAGAAGAACAAAAAAAACCCCAAAGTTAGCAGAAGGAAAGAAATCATAAAGACCAGATCAGAAATAAATGAAAAAGAAATGAAGGAAACAATACCAAGATCAATGAAACTAAAAGTTGTTTCTTTGAGAAGATAAACAAAATTGATAAACCATTAGCCAGACTCATTAAGAAAAAAAGACTCAAATCAATAGAATTAGAAATGAAAAGGGAGAAGCAATAACTGACAAGGCAGAAATACAAAACACCATGAGAGATTACTACAAGCAACTCTATGCCAATAAAATGGACAACCTGGAAGAAATTGACAAATTCTTAGAAATGCACAACCTTCCAAGACTGAATCAGGAAGAAACAGAAAATATGAACAGACCAACCACAAGCACTGAAATTGAAACTGTGATTAAAAATCTTCCAACAAACAAAAGCCCAGGACCAGATGGCTTCACAGGCGAATTCTATCAAACATTTAGAGAAGAGCTAACACCTATCCTTCTCAAACTCTTCCAAAATATAGCAGAGGGAGGAACACTCCCAAACTCATTCTACAAGGCCACCATCACCTTGATACCAAAACCAGACAAGGATTTCACAAAGAAAGAAAACTACAGGTCAATATCACTGATGAACATAGATGCAAAAATCCTCAACAAAATACTAGCAAACAGAATCCAACAGCACATTAAAAGCATCATACACCATGATCAAGTGGGGTTTATTCCAGGAATGCAAGGATTCTTCAGTATATGCAAATCAATCAACGTGATACACCAAATTAACAAATTGAAGGAGAGAAACCACATGATCATCACAATAGATGCAGAGAAAGATTTTGACAAAATTCAACACCCATTTATGATAAAAACCCTCCAGAAAGTAGGCATAGAGGGAACTTTCCTCAACATAATAAAGGCTAAATATGGCAAACTCACAGCCAACATCGTCATCAATGGTGAAAAACTGAAAGCATTTCCACTAAGATCAGGAACAAGACAAGGTTGCCCACTCTCACCACTCTTATTCAACATAGTTTTGGAAGTTTTAGCCACAGCAATCAGAGAAGAAAAGGAAATAAAAGGAATCCAAATCGGAAAAGAAGTAAAGCTGTCACTGTTTGCAGATGACATGATACTATACATAGAGAATCCTAAAGATGCTACCAGAAAACTACTAGAGCTAATCAATGAATTTGGTAAAGTAGCAGGGTACAAAATGAATGCACAGAAATATCTGGCATTCCTATATACTAATGATGAAAAATCTGAAAGTGAAATCAAGAAAACACTCCCATTTACCATTGCAACAAAAAGAATAAAATATCTAGGAATAAACCTACCTAAGGAGAGAAAAGACCTGTATGCAGAAAATTATAAGACACTGATGAAAGAAATTAAAGATGATACAAATAGATGGAGAGATATACCATGTTCTTGGGTTGGAAGAATCAGCATTGTGAAAATGACTCTACTACCCAAAGCAATCTACAGATTCAATGCAATCCCTATCAAACTACCACTGGCATTTTTCACAGAACTAGAACAAAAAGTTTCACAATTTGTATGGAAACACAAAAGACCCCGAATAGCCAAAGCAATCTTGAGAATGAAAAACAGAGCTGGAGGAATCAGGCTCCCTGACTTCAGACTATACTACAAAGCTACAGTAATCAAGACAGTATTGTACTGGCACAAAAACAGAAATATTGATCAACGGAACAGGATAGAAAGCCCAGAGATAAACCCACGCACATATGGTCACCTTATCTTTGATAAAGGAGTCAGGAATGTACAGTGGAGAAAGGACAGCCTCTTCAATAAGTGGTGCTGGGAAAACTGGACAGGTACATGTAAAAGGATGAAATTAGATCACTCCCTAACACCATACACAAAAATAAGCTCAAAATGGATTAAAGACCTAAATGTAAGGCCAGAAACTATCAAACTCTTAGAGGAAAACACAGACAGGACACTCTATGACATAAATCGCAGCAAGATCCTTTTTGACCCACCTCCTAGAGAAATGGAAATAAAGCCAAAAATAAACAAATGGGACCTAATGAAACTTCAAAGCTTTTGCACAGCAAAGGGAACCATAAACAAGAACAAAAGACAACCCTTAGAATGGGAGAAAATATTTGCAAATGAAGCAACTGACAAAGGATTAATCTCCAAAATTTAAAAAAAACCCAATCCAAAAATGGGCAGAAGACCTAAACAGACATTTCTCCAAAGAAGATATAGACTGCCAACAAACACATGAAAGAATGCTCAACATCATTAATCATTAGAGAAATGCAAATCAAAACTACAATGAAATATCATCTCATACCAGTCAGAATGGCCATAATCAAAAAATCTACAAACAATAAATGCTGGAGAGGGTGTGGAGAAAAGGGAACACTCTTGCACTGCTGGTGGGAATGTGAATTGGTACAGCCACTATGGAGAACAGTATGGAGGTTCCTTAAAAAAACTACAAGTAGAACTACCATATTACCCAGCAATCCCACTACTGAGCATATACCCTGAGAAAACCATAATTCAAAAAGAGTCATGTTGGGCTTCCCTTGTGGCACAATGGTTGAGAGTCCGCCTGCCAATGCAGGAGATGCGGGTTTGTGCCCCGGTCCGGGAAGATCCCACATGCCGTGGAGCAGCTGGGCCCGTGAGCCATGGCCGCTGAGCCTGCACGTCCGGAGCCTGTGCTCTGCAGCGGGAGAGGCCACAACAGTGAGAGGCCCGCGTACCGCAAAAAAAAAAAAAAAAAAAATTAAAAAGAGTCATGTACCAAAATATTCATTGCAGCTCTATTTACAATAGCCAGGAGGTGGAAACAACCTAAGTGTCCATCATCAGATGAATGGATAAAGAAGATGTGGCACATATATACAATGGAATATTACTCAGCCATAAAAAGAAACGAAATTGAGCTATTTGTAATGAGGTGGATGGACCTAGAGTCTGTCATACAGAGTGAAGTAAGTCAGAAATAGAAAGACAAATACCATATGCTAACACATATATATGGAATTTAAGAAAAAAAAATGTCATGAAGAACCTAGGGGTAAGACAGGAATAAAGACACAGACCTACTAGAGAATGGACTCGATGATATGGGGGATGGGGAAGGGTAAGGTGTGACAAAGCGAGAGAGTGGCATGGACATATATACACTACCAAACGTAAAATAGATAGCTAGTGGGAAGCAGCTGCATTGCACAGGGAGATCAGCTCCGTGCTTTGTGACCACCTAGAGGGGTGGGATAGGGAGGGTGGGAGGGAGGGAGACAGAAGAGGGAAGAGATATGGGAACATATGTGTATGTATACCTGATTCACTTTGTTATAAAGCAGAAACTAATACACCATTGTAAAGCAATTATGCTCCAATATAGATGTAAAAAAAAAAATTACTTGCTAATTTGAAGAGTAAAAATTTTGTGCCATTTATACTTTAATTTGCATTTATTTGTGAGCTGCATTTTTCATATTCCTATTGACTATTTGCACCTTTTGCATAATTTGTATCATACTATTTATGGTGTATTTTTCATATTAATTTATGTGTGCTTTTTAGGCAGGATGGCTTTGAACCCTTCACTCATTATTTTTGTGACAACTATTTTTATTACATTATTTTAATCTAATGTATATATTTTGAGTTTTCTTTAATCTTTCCATGCTAAATGTTTTTACTATTACAATATTTCATAAGATAAAGCACCTGAGTTTTGTCACTGAAACTGTGCCAATAACATGCTAAATATTTTAAACATTGACAAATAACTGGACAGCTGATGGAATTTTAAATTTTTCTTATTAATAATATCCATATCTAAGTCTCCAGGTTTTTTTTTTTTTTGTTGTTGTTGTTGTTGTTTGTTTGTTTTGCGGTACGTGGGCCTCTCCCTGTTGTGGCCTCTCCCATTGTGGAGCACAGGCTCTGGACGTGCAGGCTCAGCTGCCATGGCTCACAGGCCCAGCCCCTCTGCGGCACGTCGGATCTTCCCAGACTGGGACACGAACCCGTGTTCCCTGTATGGGCAGGCCGACTCTCAACCACTGCGCCACCAGGGAAGTGCCTCCAGCTGTTTTTTAAATTGAGTTGTAATTAACAAAATATTATATTAGTGTCATGTGTACAACATAGTGATTCAATAATTTTATACTTTATGAATTGATAATCCCAATAAGTCCATTTGCCATCACCATACAAAGTTGTCACAATATTATTGGCTGTTTAGAATATAAGTATTTACTCAAAATACTGATTTAAAATGAAAGAAATTGAGCAACTGTGCTCTTTAGTGATTTTGTATTTCAAATATTCTGCTGAGTACAGAGATAAAAATAAGGTCTGGGGGCTTCCCTGGTGACGCAGTGGTTGAGAGTTCGCCTGCCGATGCAAGGGACATGGGTTCGTGCCCCACTCCAGGAAGATTCCACATGCTGCGGAGCGGCTGGGTCCGTGGGCCATGCGTGTCCAGAGCCTGTGCTCCACAATGGGAGAGGCCATAATAGTGAGAGTCTCACGTACCCCCAAAAAATATAATAATAAAATAAGGTCTGGACTTCAGTTTTCTGCTCTAATCATTAGCTTTATTCAAAGAAAGTTCTAAGTAATTAAAATGCTATAACTTGCAAGATCCAATAGAAGCAAATTATGTGGCTCTGATTTATTTGTTGTTTATTTTAAGGTGTGATTCTGCTCTGAGAGAAGTTCACATTTACCAAAACATTAGCAAATCTCTCATCTTCAACCTATAGGAACAATTTTCAGATATGCAAAATATAGTTGTTTGTAAATAGCAGAGACAATTGAGTTTGGTTTTATAAACTACTAAAATTATATTCTAAACTGGGAAGTAGTTTAATTAGCCTTTTTTACAAAGACAATGTAATGAAATAATCCATGCTTAATATATTGACATAAATGTCAAATAAATGACAAAACCAAATACATTATAATTTAACTAAATATTACTTAACCTTCCTCAATAGTCATATTTTTTGTTCTTATATGTTTTTCTTGTTTATATGTTGTATATATCATGTCATTGTACAATTGCAAAGTTAAGACTTTACCCTGGCCTAATTTAAGTGGTAGATATTTTTGCCTGTTTTCAGTATATACAAAAAAATTTGAACTCAAACATTATATTGTTTTTATCATCTCATCTTTCAGTTAGAGTCATATTACAACAATCCCATGTGACTGTTGAAACGGAGACATTGGAAAAGACAATTCATTAGGCTTATAAATACTGTCAAATACTTTTTCAATGGAATATTAATTTGCTGTATCCTAAAGTAAGAGTAATACACCACGAAATAGGAGATTTGGGTCTCGCAAAATAATACTTCATGTGCTAACAATACAAATAATATAATTTTAACATGTATAATTCATATTTAGGCACTTACCATGACAAATAATTTTCTTGAAATTATTTTTAGAAGCAAATGAACATAATCTCTAAAGCAGAAGAAGTGCTCAAAGTATGTGCAATGCTGTACCCAGCACACAGTTGGTGAATCAGTAAGAAAATGACACAGTGACAGTATAAATGTTGTTGGAAAGTTTGGGGCTATATTCGTCAGTACTGGTCCTTTCCGATGTGAGGACAATAATCTTAAGCACCTCAAACCTGTTTCCTTAACTAATCTGGTTGGCTGGGCAGGTTCCTCCTTTGTCCTCACATCTCCATGAGTCACATTCTCAAAGTCACACCCTTGAAGGAAGAAAATGACCTTTGCTTACTCAGCAACGTTGTTCTTCCTCTAAGATGCACCTTCTCCATTCCAATCACCACCACTAGTCTAGTTCAAAGTCTTAGTAGCTCTCAGATTACTGCAGCAGTTTTCTAATTGGTCATATTATTTCCAGTCTCATATCTAATATCTATCAGATTCATTTATTTAAAAAATAAATCCAGCCATAACATCTCCTTAGTTTAAATTCTTCAGGAAAAACGAACTCTCATACATTGTTGCTGGGGATGTAAAATGGTGTAGCTACTTTGGAAAAAGGTTTGGCAGTTTCTTAAAAAGTTGAGCATAAATTTACCATGTGACCCATGAATTTTATCCCCAAGTATCCACCCAAGAGAAATAAAAACATAAGTCTATGCAAAGACTTAGATGTGAATGTTTGTAAAAGCATTATTCATAATAACCAGAAAATAGAAACAATCTAAATGTCCATCAACTGGTGAATAGATAAACAAATTATGGTAATCCATATCATGGAATATTATTTGACAATGCAAAGGAATAAACTACTGACACATGCTACAGCATAGGTGAACCTAAAAAAACCTTAGGCTAAATGAGAGAAGCCAGATGCAAATGACTAGGTATTGTATGATTCCATTTATGTAAAATGTCTATAAATGGCAAGTCTGGATACAGAATGGATACACAAAGCAGATTGGTGTTTTCCTGGGTCTGGGGGCAGGAATGGAGAGTGACAGAAAATTGTTATGAGGGGATATTTTGGAGTGATTGAAATAGTCTAAAAATAGGATTGTGTTGATGATTGCACAACTCTATAAATTTAATAAAACTCATTTAATTATACACTTAAAAATGTGAATTTTCAGGCATGTAATTGATATCTCGATAACACTATTTAAAGAAACCAGCAAGGGGGGAGTCCAGGCATATATGGGGACAAGGGGTATATGAGAAATCTCTGTATCTTCCCTTAAATTTTGCTGTGACCCTAAAAAAATAGTCCTAACTAAAGAAAAAACATAAAAAAGAATATGGTGAACATTTTTTCAAAGAAAATAAAACAAAGACTCTTGAAGATAAATTTAAAAATGGAAAAAATATCTAAAACAAAATTCAACAAGCAACTCTTCAGGAGGTCCTGACCCCAGGATCCAGCCTAGGTTCCGATATATTATTTACAGGATGCTCCCCACTCTTGTTTCTTGCCTTCCTTTCCACTCATACTTAATTGTGGTATTGCTGGTTATTCCTTGCACCTTTTAGGCTGTTTCTTTTTTTTTTTTTTTTTTTTTTTTTTGCGGTATGCGGGCCTCTCACTGTTGTGGCCTCTCCCATTGCGGAGCACAGGCTCCGGACGCGCAGGCTCAGCGGCCATCGCTCACGGGCCCAGCCGCTCCGCGGCACGTGGGATCCTCCTGGACCGGGGCACGAACCCGCGTCCCCTGCATCGGCAGGCGGACTCCCAACCACTGCGCCACCAGGGAAGCCCTAGGCTGTTTCTTGAGTCTAAGCCTTTGCTCATTCCCCTGTACATGAAATGCCACTTCTCACTAATCCTCCCACCCCACCCCAACTCCTGTATCAAGCGTGCTTCTTATTCATCTTCAAAAAAACTTACCTTGGTCTCCAACTCTCTCCCTAATCTCAGAGTGAAGTATTCTCCCTAATGCTCCCATAATACCTCCAAACACTGTACAACATACATTTACACAGCTGTTTATTTATGAGACGGCCTCCTTCTTTAGACTCTGAGTTTATAATTATTAGTTTTGATATCTTTAGAACCTAGCACAGTGCCTGGCACCAAATAAGTGCTCAAACTGTTTGTGGAGTAATGAATTAATATATGTATGGATGCTAGAGATTAAGAGTCAGTATTTGTGGGGCACTGTCATCTAACCTGACATGAACTACTTCTTCATCCTTATTTTCAGCAGCTGAATTCCAGGGGAGATGACACAATGACATCTATATGAGATCACAGGTTAAAACATTTCATTTATGAACCCACATCAGTTCATGTTTTCCAAAATATGAAATGGCAATCTTTTGACCAAATCCATCACTTACACATAGGATGGATCAAGTGTATGCGTGTTGTGACTGGTGACTCGCAATGATGATAGATCACATTGCCTAACAGGCTGTCAGTTCCCAACATGATTTAGAGTTCACAATAGGGACCACAAGGGGAGATGGATGGCTACTTGGGGACCACCTGTTACAGGTGTGGAATGCAGTATCCTTTTCAGCTGTTATGAAATAACCTCATCAGGAGGATTTGGAAGCTAGTCAATAGGCAGTGGGTAAACAAATATGCCAGGCAAACTAAACACCACCAAATGATGGATTTCAGACATGGGAGTTCAGATAAAGCTAGAAGTTTCACACTGCTTCATTTCATATTACTAGAAATATGTAGGGGATTGTGACATTACTAAATCCTGCTGTACATTGAAATGAAGCCACAAAGATGAACACTATTTCCTAGGGCAGGAATACCAAGCCAATACCATTCTACACAGAATAAGTTATTTGTTTGTTTCAAGGCTCTAAGTATAATGATTGAAAACAAAATGTATAGAAAATATTCTAATACAAATTGTAAACAGAAACATGTTATTTATTCATAACCTCACAATAAAACATAGTAAGAAAATATTTAGAAAAGGGTCGAAGGAACAATGTGCAAGTCGAAGGAACAATGTACAACCCTATTATATTTTAGTGTGAACTCACAGATTGTTGAGTAGAATTCCACGCAACCCAGTAGAGCTATGTATTTCAGATCTGTGGAGAGAAGAGTGATGTCTTCCTAAAAGTGCATTGAGAGGACAGAGTCAAGATGGTGGTGTGGGAAGATGCAGACTTTGCATCTCCCCACAACTAAGGTGCCTGCAGGACGAAGGTGGGGAATCTCAATGCCCAAGGAGATGGGAGGAAAACCGAAGTAAACTGATAGAATGTGGGGGGACTGAAGGGGGAGGAGAAGTAGAAGACAGACAGGACCAGCACCGTTGAGGCATGGCTGAGAGGGGGGAGGGTTTTCCATGCCTGGAGGTACCCCAGGGGCTCGAATCAAGGGGGAGCACACCCAGCGTATCCCCTGCCCAATTGGCCAGGGAAGTCTGCCTGGCTATGAGGCTGGAGTCTATGCCCTCAGAGGCCCATTCTGAGCCAAGTTCGTGCTGGGGGTGTAGGAGGGAGTCTGGAGGAGAACAGGAGAGGCAGGCTGGAGGGGCCCTCAAAGACAGGAGGAGCAGGAAAGGAGCAAAGGGCATTTGCCTAACCCACTTGAGCCCAGGAAGCCTGCTGAGCTCCCAGACAAGGTCCCCCACCCTCCAAAGCCCCCTCCAGGTCACATGGGTCCTGGGAACATAAGAGGGAGGCCTCCAGCAGAGCAGGAGAGGCAGGCAGGAGGGGCCCTTCAGAACCAGAGGAGAAGAGAGGAGGGAGATTTCTCCACCCACTAGATCCCAGGAAGACTGCTAGACTCCCAGAAGGGGTCCCCCATCTTCTGAGACCAGAAGCAGGAGGCACACCTGGGCCCCTTCAGTTCTATTGAGCCTAAGCCCCACCTCCCACATCCTCCAGGCCCTTTTCTAGCCCTGTGGGTCCTAAGCATAGGCCCCACCCACTGACAAAACCCCACCCCTGCTTAAGACCCACCCTTCACAGTCAAGGCCTTTTCCACCTTCTTTTCTTTTTTCTCCTCCTCTTTTTTAATATTGTGGTTCTGTTTTACCTTTTGGTTTCATCTATATTTTTGTATTCTTTCTAATATATCTGTTAGTTTCTTAGTCTAATTTTATTTTGTTATTCTTTTTTTTTTTTTTTTGCTGCCCCACATGGCTTAAGGAGGGACCTTGGTTCACAAGCCCCAGGGTTGGGACAAAGCTCCTCTAGAGGGAGCTCTGAGTCCAAACCACTGGACTAACAGAAAGCCTCAGATGCTGGGAATATTAATCAGAGTGAAGTCTCCCAGAGCTCGTCATCTCAGCACCAAGACCCAGCTCTACCCAAAAGCCCACAAACTCCAGTGTTGGAAGCCTCAGGACAAACAACCAGTAAGACAGAAACACAATCTCCCTCATTAAAAAAAAAAAAAAAAAAAAGTGAGATGACAAAAAGTATGTCACAGATGAAGAAGCAAGGTAAAAATGTAAAAGACCAAATAAATGAAGAGGAAATAGGCAATCTACCTGGAAAAGAATTCAAAGTAATGATAGTAAAAATGATCCAGAATCTCAGAAATAGAATGGAGGTGCAGATTGAGAAAATACAAGAAATGTTTAACAAGAATCTAGAAGAACTAAAGAACAAACAAACAGAGATGAACAACACAATAACTTAAATGAAAATACACTAGAGAGAAGCAATAATGGAATAACTGAGTCAGAAGAAACTTCTGAGCTGGAAGACAGAATGGTGGAAATGACTGCTGAGGGGCAGAATAAAGAAAAAAAAAATGAAAAGAATTGAAAACAATCTCAGAGACCTCTGGGACAACACTAAATGCACCAACATTTGAATTATAGGAGTCCCAGAAGAAGAAAAGAAAAAGAAAGGGTCTGAGAAAATATTTGGAGATTATAGTGGAAAACTTCTTTAACATGGGAAAGAAAATAGTCACCCAAGTCCAGGAAGCACAGAGAGCCCCATACAGGATAAAACCTAGGAGAAACACACCAAGACACATATTAATCACATTGAAAAAAAAAATAAATTCAAAGAAAAATATTAAAAGCAGCAAGGGAAAAACAAAAATAACATACAAAAGAATTCCCATAAGGTTTTCAACTGATTTTCCAGCAGAAACTCTGCAGGCCAGAAGGGAGTGGCAGGATATACTTAAAGTGATGAAAGGAAAAACCTACAACCAAGATTACTCTACCCAGCAAGCATCTCATTCAGATTTGACAGAGAAATCAAAAGATTTTCAGACAAGCAAAATCTAAGAGAATTCAGCACCACCAAACCAGCTTTACAACAAATGCTAAAGAAACTTCTCCAGACAGGAAACACAAGAGAAGAAAAAGACCCACAAAAACAAACCCAAAACAATTAAGAAAATGGTAATAGGAGCATACATATTGATAATAACCTTGAATGTAAATGGATTAAATACCCCAAACAAAAGACACAGACTGGCTGAGTGGATGCAAAAACAAGACCCAAATATATGCTGAGAGACCCACTTCACCCTTAGGGACACATACAGACTGAAAGTGAAGGATGAAAAAGATACTCCATGGGAACGGAAATCAAAATCTGGAGTAGCATTACTCATATCAGATAAAATAGACTTTAAAATAAAATCTTTTACAAGAGACAAGGAAGGACACTACATAATGATCAAGGGATCAATCCAAGAAGAAGATATAACAATTATAAATGTTTATGCACCCAACATAGGAGCACTTCAATACCTTAGGCAAATGCTATCAACATGAAAGGGGAAATCAACAGTAACACAATAACAGTAGTGGACTTTAATACCTCACCTACACCAATGGACAGATCATCCAAACAGAAAATAAATAAACACAAGCTTTAAATGACACAATAGACCAAGTAGATTTAGTTGATATTTATAGAACATTCTACCCAAAAGTGGCAGAATGCACTTTTTTCTCAAGAGCACATGGAACATTCTCCAGGATAGATCATATCCTGGGTCACAAATCAAGTCTCAGAAAATTTAAGAAAATTGAAATCATATCAAGCATCTTTTCTGAACACAATGCTATGAGGTTGGAAATTAATTACAGGAAAAAACCTAAAAAACACAAATACATGAAGGCTAAGCAGGGCACTACTAAATAACCAAGAGATCACTAAAGAAATCAAAGAAGAAATTAAAAAAAAAATACATAGAAACAAATGACAACAAAAACACTATGGCCCAAAAGCTATGGGATGCAACAAAAGAAGTTCTAAGGGGGAAGTTTATAGCAATTCAATCTCACCTCAAGAAACAAGAAAAATCTTAAATAAACAATAACCCTACACCTAAAGCACCTAGATAAATAGGAATAAAGAAAACCTAAAGTCAATAAAAGGAAAAAAATCATAAAGATCAGAGCAGAAAGAAATGAAATAGAAATGAAGAAAACAATAGCAAAGATCAATAAAACTAAATGCTGGTTCTTTGAGGAGATAAACAAAATTGATAAACCTTTAGCCAGACTCATAATGAAAAAAAAAAAGGGAGAGGATGCAAATCAATAAAATTAGAAATGAAAAAAGAGAAATCACAACTGATACCACAAAAATAGAAATACAAAGGATTATAAGAGACTACTACAAACAACTATATGACAATAAAATGGACAACCATGAAGAAATGGACAAATTCTTGGAAAGGTATAATTTTCCAAGACTGAACCAGAAAGAATTAGAAAATATAAACAGACCTATCACAAGTAATGAAATTGAAACTGTAATTAAAAATCTTCCAACAAACAAAAGTCCAGGACCAGATGGCTTCACAGGCAAATTCTATCAAACATTTAGAGAAGAACTAACACAAATCTTTCTCAATCTATTCCAAAAAATTGAAGAGGGAGGAACACTCCCAAATTCATTCTATGAGGCCACCATCACCCTGGTACCAAAACCAGAAAAAGATATCAGCAAAAAAGAAAATTATAGACCAATGCCACTGATGAACATAGATGCACAAATCCTGAATAAAATGCTAGCAAACTGAATCCAACAACACATTAAAAGGATCATACACCATGATCAAGTGGGATTTATCACAGGGATGCAAGAATTCCTCAATATACACTAATCTGTCAATGTGGTATACTATATTAACAAATTAAGGAATAAAAACTATATGATCATTTTAAAAGATGCAGAAAAAGTTTTTAACAAAATAAAATACCCATTTATGATATAAACTCCCCAGAAAATAGGCATAGAGGGAACATACCTCAAGATAATACAGGCCATATATGACACACCCACAGCAAACATCATACTCAGTTGTGAAAAACTGAAAGCGGTTCCACTAAGATCAGTAACAAGACAAGGATATCCACTCTCGCCACTATCATTCAACGTAGTTTTGGAAGTCGTAACAATGGCAATCAGAGAAGAAAAATAAATAAAAGGAGTACAAATTGGAAAAGAAGAAGTAAAACTGTCACTGTTTGCAGTTGACATGATACTATACATGGTATAGTATAGTATACTGTAGATGGATATAGTATACTATATCCTAAAGATGCCACAAGAAAACCACTAAAATTAATCAATGAATTTGGTAAGGTTGCAGGATACAAAATTAATGCACAGAAATTTCTGGCATTCCTATACACTAACAATGAAAAATCAGAAAGAGAAATTTAAAAAAAAACCCATTTACCATTGCAACACAAAGAGTAAAACACCTAGGTATAATCCTAACTAAGGAGGCAAAAGACTTGTATTCAGAAAACTATAAAACACTGATGAAAGAAATCAAAGATGACATAAACAGTTGGAGAAGTATACCATGTTCTTGGATTGGAAGAATCAACATTGTGAAAATGACTATACTACCCAAAGCAATCTACAGATTTAATGAAAGCCCTATCAAACTAGCAATGGCATTCTTCACAGAATTAGAACAAAAAGTTTTTACAATTCATATGGAAACACAAAAGACCCCGAATAGCCAAAGCAATCTTGAGAAACTAAAGCAGACCTGGAGGAATCAGGCTCCCTGATTTCAAACTATACTACAAAGCTAAAGTAGTCAAGACAGTATGGTACTGGCACAAAAACAGAAATATAGATGAATGGTACAGGTTAGCAAGCCCAGAGATAAACCCACACACATATGGTCACCTTATCTTTGACAAAGGAGGCAAGAACCTACAATGGAGAAAAGACAGTCTCTTCAATAAGTGGTGCTGGGAAAACTGGACAGTTACATGTAAAAGAATGAAATTAGAACACTACTTAACACCATACACAAAAATAAACACCAGGGCTTCCCTGGTGGCACAGTGGTTGAGAGTCTGCCTGCTGATGCAGGGGACACGGGTTCGTGCCCTGGTCCGGGAGGATCCCACATGCCGCAGAGTGGCTAGGCCCATGAGCCATGGCTGCTGAGCCTGCGTGTCTGGAGCCTGTGCTCTGCAACGGGAGAGGCCACAACAGTAAGAGGCCTGCATACAACAAATAAATAAATAAATAAACTCCAAATGGATTAAAGACCTAAATATAAGACCAGACACTATAAAACTCTTAGAGGAAAACATAGGAAAAACACTCTATGACATAAATCACAGGAAGATCTTTTTTGACCCCCCTCCTAGAGTAATGAAAATAAAAACAAAAATAAACAAATGGGACCTAATGAAACTTAAAAGTTTTGCACAACAAAGGGAACCATAAGCAAGATGAAAAGACAACACTCAGAATTGGAGAAAATATTTGCAAATGAAACATTGGACAAATGAGTAATCTCCAAAAACAAGCAATGCAATTAAAAATGGGTGGAAGACCTAAATAGACATTCACAAAAGAAGACATACAGATGGCCAAGAGACACATGAAAAGATGCTCAACATCACTAATTATTAGAGAAATGCAAATCAAAATTACAATGAGGTATCACCTCACACTGGTCAGAATGGCCGTTATCAAAAAATCTAGAGGGGCTTCCCTGGTGGTGCAGTGGTTGAGAATCTGCCTGTCAATGCAGTGGACACAGGTTCGAGCCCTGGTCTGGGAAGATCCCACATGCCACGGAGCAACTAGGCCCGTGAGCCACAACTACTGAGCCTGTGCGTCTGGAGCCTGTGCTCCCAACAAGAGAGGCCGCGATAGTGAGAGGCCCATGCACCGTGATGAAGAGTGGCCCCCGCTTGCTGCAACTAGAGAAAGCCCTTGCACAGAAACAAAGACCAAACACAGCCAAAAATAAATAAATTAATTAATTTAAAAAATAAAAAATCTAGAAACAGTAAATGCTGGAAAGGGTGTGTTGAAAAGGGAACCCTCCTGCACTGTTGGTGGGAATGTAAATTGATACAACCACTATGGAAAACTGTATGGAGGTTCCTTAAAAAAACTGAAAATAGAACTACCATACAATCCAGCAATCCCACTACTGGGCATATACCCTGAGAAAACCATAATTCAAAAAGAGACATGTATCACAATGTCCACTGCAGCACTATTTAAAATAGCCAGGACATGGAAGCAAACTAAATGTCCATCAACCAATGAATGGATAAAGAAGATGTGGTACATATATACAATGGAATATTACTCAGCCATAAAAGGAAGTGAAATTGAGTTATTTGTAGTGAGGTGGATGGACCTAGAATCTGTCATACAGAGTGAAGTAAGTCAGAAAAAGAAAAACAAATACTGTACACTAACGCACATATATGGAATCTAAAAAAAAAAAAAAAAGGTACTGATGAACCTAGTGGCAGGAATAAAAATGTAGACATAGAGAATGGACTTAAGGACACGAGGTGGGAGGGTGAAGCTGGGACAAAGTGAGAGTAGCATTGACATATATACATTACCAAATGTAAAATAGATAGCTAGTGGGAATCAGCAGCATAGCACAGAGAGATCAGCTCGGTGATTTGTGCCAAAATATAGGGGTGAAATAGGGAGGATGGGAAGGAGGCCCAAGAGAGAGGAGATGTGGAATATATGTATGCATATGACTGATTCACTTTGTTGTACAACAGAAAGTAACACAATATTGTGAAGCAATTATACTGCAGTAAAGATCTATTAAAAAAAAAAAAAAAAAAGTCCATTGAACTTCTCCAAAGTGCAGAGTCTGGCTACACAAGGAACTGGAGCTTCTACTGGTTGTAGCATGGAAGTTCAATTGTTCTTGCTCTGGTTTTAATTTTTAAATTTATTAAAAAATACAGAAAGGAAGTAAACATGGCAGAGTAAAGGTATTTCTGCTCTGTTCTTTGAAACCAACTTAAAACCAAAACACAGAACCAAGAAGCAGAAACGAAAATTTGGAAGGCTGCCAAAACATTGTGAAATTTAGGTGAAATGAGGATATCAGTAGTAAGTGTGTGCCTCTATATTTTCAGGAAGCAGGCAGAATCCAAAGAAAGGTAAATTGCACTTTCTGAAAATTCAAATCAGTGACTTCTTTGCAAAAAAAAGACTCAGTTGATTTGTGAGATATTTGACCACCACTAACTCTACTGGGCAGAATGAATGACAGGGAAGGCGGAGCTAAATAAAGTGCCTACAGATCAGCTTAGCAAAAAAAAGAAAAAGGGACACTCAACCTAGATGGGTGGAAGGGAAAAGGTAAGTGACACGAAATCTTTTAGTTGATCCTTTAGTATACAAAGATAATAGAAACAGCAAGTCACTACTCAAAAGCTGATGGGGGACTTCCCTGGTGGTGTAGTGTTTAAGAAACCTTCTGCCAATGCAGGGGACACAGGTTACATCCCTGGTCCTGGAAGATCCCACATGTCACAGAGCAACTAAGCCCAAAAGCCACAACTTATGAGCCCGCACTCCACAACTACTGAAGCCTGTGGGCCCTAAAGTCCATGCTCGCAAAGAGAGAAGCCGCTGCAATGAGAAGTACACCACAACAAGGAGTAGCCACAACTAGGGAAAGCTGGCAGGCAGCAATGAAGACCCAACACAGCCAAAAAAAAGAAAAACGCTGGTGGCATATTTTGTTGAGAGGTATGGGAAGTTAATGTTAGCCCAGAGAAGAATCAAAACTCTAGGACAGGGGCATCCCTGGTGGCACAGTTGTTGAGAGTCCGCCTGCCGATGCAGGGGACGCGGGTTCGTGCCCTTTTCCGGGAAGATCCCACATGCCACGGAGCGGCTGGGCCTGTGAGCCATGACCGCTGAGCCTGCGTGTCCGGAGCCTGTGCTCTGCAATGGGAGAGGCCACAACAGTGAGAGGCCCGCGTACCACAAAAACAAACAAACAAACAAAAAACGGTAGGTGAATCTTTTGTTGGGAAACATTTCTAAACAAGAGTTCTGAATTCAAGCTACTTAAATATCTAACTTACCCCACTGGTGTCGTTTCTAACATTATCCTCTTGTGCACAGTTGGCCTGAGAAAAAATAGCAAGTACAAAGACAAAGCACATGAGCAATGCATTAAAAAATTCTGGAAAAAAAAATAGAAAAATGTAAGAACACATCATATATATTTTGTCATAAAAGATGTGGTAATTATGAAAGTCTCTTCTCTGAAAATTAAAAGATAATTTAAAAACTATAGTCTTCTGGGGGCTGCCCTGGTGGCACAGTGGTTGAGAGTCTGCCTGCTAATGCAGGGGATGTGAGTTCGAGCCCTGGTCTGGGAGGATCCCACATGCCGCGGAGCAACTAGGCCCGTGAGTCACAACTACTGAGCCTGTGCTCCGCAATAAGAGAAGCCATGACAGTGAGAGGCCCACACACTGCGATGAAGAGTGGCCCCCGCTTGCCACAACTAGAGAAAGCCCTCACACAGAAACGAAGAACCAACACAGCAAAAATAAATAAAATAAATTAATAAATTCCTACCCCCAACACCTTAAATATATATATATATATATATATATATATATATATATATATATAGAGAGAGAGAGAGAGAGAGAGAGAGAGAGAGAGAGAGAGAGAGAGAGAGAGAGAGTCTTCTGAAATGTATATAGTCAAGGTAACTACCACAAAAATCTAACAATGGAGAATATGCTTTCCAAATGACAAGACTAAAACATGCACACACAAGAAACATAGACATGTAGCAAATACAAACAAACAAATAAATAAATACCACTAAACTATGGAAAGTATATAATTAAAAGCAAGAACTAATTGTTATATGAGTAAATGTTAAGTGGGATAAAATTACTCATTAAGAGTAAAAGACGCTCAATTAGGATAAAAATGTAACTCAGGTGTTATATATCATAGAAATAACACAGGTGCCATATATGATATTCATCTAACATTAAAATAGGGACTGGATTTAAAATATAGATTAAGAAATTCAAATTAAAAGCAAGTAAAGCTCATTTTATTAAAATTATACAAGTCTTGTTTAAGGAAAAACACATTAAGCTATCAAATGAAAGCCAATTAAAAATGAAAAGATCAAAATCCACAATTAAGATTTGTTTGAATCTTTATAAGCTAAATAGCATAGCATCAAAATTCAAAATGCCAAAATTTCAGCAAATACAAGCAATAAGCAGAAATACAATAATAGAAGTAGCCTTTAATTAATCTCTGTCTGCTCTTAACAGATATATTAAACAAAGATTAAGTAATTTATAGAGGAAATCAATAACCTAGTTAAAATAATTATTCTTAATATACAACAAAATTTAGACCTGCAATTAGAATAGAGCCTTTTTTCAATTGCCATTGAACATTTATGGGTTGATCATGTTTCACCTCAAAAATAACCTTAATAAATTCTGACAAGTAAATATTATATAAACCACATTCTTAAATTATAACAAAATAGTATCAGAAAACAATAACAAATATAGAAAACAAACCCTAAACAATGTAAAATTAAAATACATATTAAAACAACACTTGAGCAAAGAAATCAAAATTATAAGTAGGAATATTAATTATAAAACTCTATAACTCTATCAGATCTTATAAAATAGGTATAATTCCAGTGCTCAAGTAAAATGTATTGCAATAAATACTTATGTTATTAGGTAAATAAATGAACTAAAATTTTAGTGTAAGTGAGATAAAGTCCAATAAAACACTAAATAATCAGAAAGAATAAATTAAAGTTGGAACTATAACAAAGTAATATTTACTGTGGAAATATTATACAATAATACATAAAAGAGCTGTTTTTAGAGATGAAAGACTTAATAACAAAAATCAGAGTTATCCATTCAATAAGTTAACTATGAATAAAAGAAAGAAAGCCAGATACTCAAAATACAAACTGAAAATAGGTATATGATCACAGAAAAAGAATCATGAGATAATGTTTCTAAACTCTATATAAATAATTTACAAAATAATTTACAAAATAATTTGCAAAATTTATGCTTCTGAGAAAGCATAAATTACCAAATCTGATGCCAGAGAACTTCGAAAATATAAAAAGGCTGATTATTCTGTAAAACAGCACCAAAGAAGATAGCCTCATAGGCAAATTCTATAAAAACATCAAGGGGAAGGAAAGCTAATAAGAGGGGAGAGTGAGAGCAAGAAGGAGTATGAGAGAAAGGAAGAGAAATTTCCAAATTCCTTCTGTGAAACCACCATAACTTTGATGCTAAGACCTGGCAGGGTACACACACACACACACACAAAACTAACAAATAGTGCATATGAATAATGCCTCAAGAATCCTACATGCTACATTGGCAAATAAAATCCAAAAGCACTTGAGAAGAATCATATATAAAGACCAAGAAAGGTCTTCCCTAGGAATACAAGATGGTTAAATAATGGGAAATCTTTGCATCTAATTTAGAGTAAAAAGAAAAAAAAATGTTATTTCTATAGATTCTTAAAACAATAAAATTCATTTTCTATTAAAATTTATGTTTAAAAAAACTATAATAAAATATTAATTGATAATGAAAATGTCCTTAACACACTTATATACACAAAAAAACACAAGCCAGCATCATTCTTATTGATGAAAGACTAGAAAAATTCCCATTAAATGCAAGACAAACACAAAATCCAGAATCATGAAAGATTAGGTTAATAAACTCAAGTATTCAAATATCATATAGTCATATCCTTATGCAGCAAAAGTATCTGACAAAATCCAACACTCATTCATGATAAAAATTCTCAGGTTAAAAATAGAGGTGAGCTACTTTGACTTTGTAAAGAGCACCTATAAAAATCTTGAAATTTACATTATAATTAATAGTGAGAGATTTGATGCTTTCTCTCTAAGATGGAAGGAATAAGGTAAGAATATCCATTCCCATACCACCACTCTTATACAACATAATTTAGTACTGGAAATTATAACCACTGTAATAAGGCAAGGAAAATAAATAAAAGACATACAGATAGTAAAGGAAAAAATAAAACTATTCTTATTTGCATGATTATCTATCATGCAGGAATCTACAAAATCATGAGGAATCTACAAAAATGTAAATAATTCTAGAGCTAATGTGAGTTCAGTAAGGTCTCAAAGTACAAGACCAACAGATGAAAATCAATCTCATTTTTTGTGTATTAACAATGAATAGGACTTACCTGGTGGTGCAGTGGTTGAGAATCTGCTTGCCAAAGCAGGGACACAGGTTCGGGCCCTGATCTGGGAAGATCCCACATGCCACAGAGCAACTAAGCCTGTGAGCCACAACTACTGAGCCTGTGCATCTGGAGCTTGTGCTCCGCAACAAGAGAGGCCGCGACAGTGAGAGGCCCATGAACTGCAATGAAGAGTGGCCCCTGCTTGCCACAACTAGAGAAAGCCCTCGCACAGAAATGAAGACCCAACACAACCAAAAATAAAATAAATAAATAAATAAATAAAAATTTTAAAAGCTAAAAAAACCCCAAAACAATGAATATGTGAAAAGAAAAAAAATAAAAACACAATACTGTTTACAATCAGTCTAAAGAAAATGAAATCCTTAAGTAAAACTTAAGAAAACATGTACAGGATCTGTGTCCTGAAAAATGTATTAATAAAGTGCAAACAAAAGAAATCAGAGAAGACCTAGGTAGATATACTGAGACCATGGAACGGAAGACACAACATATTAAAGATGTAATTTTTCCCTAAACTGATGTACAGTTTCAACACAATTACTATAAAAATCCTAATAAAGATTTTGTAAATGTAGATAAGCTCATTCTAAAATATATACAGAAATTCAAAGGAAATAAAATAGCCAAAACCACTTTGAAAAAGAATACCATCTTGAAAAAAAATATATCATTGGAAGAATCAGTCCTATAATAAGTACAGCTACAATAATTAAGGTGGTATTGTATTGGCAGGAGGACAGCTACACATATCAGTGGAACAGAATGGATAATCCAGAATTGGTAGACAAAAATATGTCCAACTTATTTTTGACAAAGGTGTGCAAAAAATTCAATTGAAAAAGGATAACTTTTCTTGGACCAATTGCACCTCCGTAGGCAAAAAATGAACCTCAAGTTAAACCTCACCCCTTATACAAAAATTAACTTAAAATGGATCAGAGACTTAAATGTACAACATAAAACTAATAAAAACCTCTAGAAAAAATCATAGGAGGAAATCTTCCAAACCTCTGGCTTGGCAAAGAGTTCTTAGACTTGATACCAAAAGCATGATTTATAAAAGGAAAAATAGATAAATTGCATCATCCAAATAAAAAATAATTTGCTCTATCAAAGACACTGTGAAGGGTATGAACAGGTAAGCTACATATTGGGAGAAAATATTTGACAATCACATATTCAACAAAGGACTAGTATCTAGAATATAGAAAGAACTCTCAAAATACCACAGTAAATAAATAAATAACAATTAGAAAATGCTCAAAAGATATGAAGAGTATTTCGCTGAAAAGGATATAGAGATGGCAATAAGTGCAGGAAAAGATGTTCAAAATCATTAGCCGTTAGGGAGATGCAAATTAAAACCATAATGAGATATCATTATGAACTTGACATAATAAAAATGTAACAAAATATATCATATGACTCAACAGCTTGTACTGTTGAACATTTATTCCAGAGAATTGGAGACTTATGCTCCTGCAAAAACCTGGACAAAATTGCTTATATCAGCTTTATTTGTAATAGACCCAAACTAAAACAATCCAAATGTCCTTCAATGGGTAAACAGTTAAACAAACTCGAACATCCATACCATGGAATATTATTCAGCAATACAAAGGAACAGACTGTTGATACATACTTGGAAGGATCTCAAGGGAATTATGCTGAGTGAAAAAAAAATCCGTTCTTGAAAGATTTTATACTGTATGGTTCCATTTTAAAACATTTTTGAAATAAGAAAATTTTAGAGATGGAGAACAGATTTGCGGTTGTCAGGGGTTAGGGAGAGGCAGAAGGAGAGAGGTCACTTTGAAAATAAAACGGTAGCACGTTATGACAAGATAATGGATATATTTCCCTGTGTTATACAGTATATCTTTGTTGGTTATCTATTTTACATATAGTAGTTTGTATCTGTTAATCTCATACCCCTAATTTGTCCGTTTCCCCTTCCATCTCGCATTTGGTAACCACAAGTTTGTTTTCTGCATCTGTGAGTCTGTCTCTGTACACCTGAAACTAACACAATATTGTAAATAAACCATACTTCAAAAACACAATTTTTTTAAAAGGGTAGCAGGAGGATCCTTATAAAACTCTTCTGTATCCTGGCTGTAGTGATGTTCACATAAATCTACACATGTGGTACAATGATATAATTGCACAGAACTAAACACACACACGCACACACACACACACACACACACACACACGGGTGAATGTAAAACTGGTGAAATCTGAATAAGGTTGATGAATTTTATCTGTGTCAGTTCCCTAGCTATGATACTGTACTACAGCTATGCAAAATATTATCAGTGAGGAAAACTGGGTGATGCCTATCTGGAATGTTATATTTTATATAACTGTATATGAACCCACAATAATCTCAAGACAAAAAGTTTAGAAAGTTACTATGATTAAAAACAAACAAACAAACAAAAAAAAAACCAGAAAGAAAATTGCAAGAAAAGTAACAAACAAAAAAAAAAGAAAAGAAAAAACCTGACAATGCATATGACAATGGGCTCATCATTTATAACATATTCATTTTTTAAAAAGTAGAAAATCAGGCCAAGATTATGGAGAGATAACTCATAAAAAGGGAAACACAGAAATCTTTTAAAAGTGAAAATATACTCACATTTTTTTCATAAGACTAACAATTCAAACTGAAATGAAATATATTTTTGGAAAGATCAAAAAGGTGTGATAATAAATGGCATTGGCAGGAAGTATGAAGACAAAAGCATTTTTCTGCACTGTAGGTCAGAATACAAATGGATGCAATTGCTTTGAAGGCTATTTGGCAAGAGCTATCAAAATTAAAAATTCACTTGCCATTTAACAGAGATTTCACTCCCATAAATTTGTATAACTGGTAGACTAACCCATGTATAAAGCACATTATAAGCATTGCATGTATTAAAGAAAGACTGGAAAATGCATAAATGTCCATTAAAGGCCAGTGATTCAATAAATTATGGCAGAACCATGCAATAAAATTTGCTATTAAGAAAGATTAGGTAGGTTTGTTTATTCTGATAGGGAGTAATCTTACTGTATGTAAAATTACTGTATTAAAAGAAAATGACAAGATCATGAATAGTGTAATAATATGTACTCAATTGTGTAAAATTAAAAGGTACATACATAAGGATATGTATATACGTAAACATATATATAGCTATGCATAAACATACACTTTCATATACACCTGTTTCTGGAGAGTTCACAAGGTAATAGTGATTAGTCTGTTTGAAAAGCTGCATCCATTCTTTCTTAATACTGTTGTCTAGCATGAAATAGTTAATGTATATGTCTGTCTTCATTATTTCATTATTCACGTTTCCTCCCAGAGTCTAATATGTGCTTAGTACATTATAGTGGCTCAGTAAACATTCATTAGGTTGAACAATATTTCTGTTATTCACCCTCAAGGAGTAACTTTTAATAATGCAACCATTAATTATTTTTATTTTTAGAAAACTCTATACTTTTCACAAACCTTTTCAGTTAATTATCTTATTTGCTCCTCAATGTTTTTCAAGTTATATTAAGTATTGTAAGTTTTACTTATGTGCATATTTCAATTATATCTTACAATTCAAAGATGGGTTCCTCAATAATAGTTGTATCCTTTTATAAACTCTATATTCACATTTTGTTGCTTTTTCCCATTGGCTTTACAGTTCTCTCTTCTATGATGCATTTCACCCTTCTGGGCAGTTTTTCTTTTTACTTTTATGCATTAATGACTTATCACTCTTTTATTGCCACATTTATGATTTATTGTTTTTTTCTTTCTGCTTTCTTTTTATTTACAAAACACTCTATTTTTAACAACCATATCTCTAGCTAGTTCTCCTTGTGTCCTTCAACAGTTCCTTTGAGATATATTTAGAAACTATGTGTTTCAGTTTCTCCTACCCACCCCCACTCCTCCCTAGTTTCTTTAAAGCAACTATTCCTTCTCCAGCCCAAGAATTATTGGCTCAGGCCAGCAGTTTGTCATAAAATATTCTACATGACATCCATGCTTTGTCCTAGCTCTTCTATTTCCTGCAGACTCTTAAAGATCTTTTTTAATATCCTTATTCTCAAATCCATCAATTTCCGAGTTATAAGGAGAAAAAGCCTTTGCAATTACTCTATGTAATACTTTCCTGACTTCTTTTTTAAGGACCTTATCCTGTATTCCTCTTTCTGCCTTACTTAATGTATTCTTTCGAAAAGTTAACCTTTTCTGTTTAGCCCTGTTTAATAGTACTATTTACACTTCTGTTTTCATTTTGTGAGGCTTTTACCTTTCTCCTAAATTCTTTAAAAACTTGGGTACTCCACTCATCAAAAATATGATCACACTGTGTGCATTTTGGGAGCGATTCATTTTTTTCCCTCTGTTTTTAACTTGTTTATGGTGAATTAACAAGTTTGTACTTTTATCCACTTAATTTCTTACTTTCAAAATAGTGCCAGAAGAAACAAACAAACAGAAAACCCCACAGCAAACCCCCAAATCTCTTTGATCATTTGCAATTTCTCTTTACACATGACCTTTATGTGTCGGTCTGTTTTTATCTGTTCGTCTCAGTGCTCCAGAAATCCTGACCACTCTAGGAGGTTACTAGAAATATCTCGGTCTTTCTTCTCTCATTTTTTCGTTGGGCTTTCAAGAGTTTGTTTACAGTTTTCTCATCATTTTTTCTATTTCTTTAGTAATCGTGCCTGTTGATAAGATCTCTAAGACTTCTGTTTTTAGCTGTGGTAGTTAGGATAGGTGTGGATGCTTTATTGGCCATGATGCTACATAACAAACCACCTCAAAATGCACTGGTTTTTAAAACAAGCATTTATTTTTCTTTGTCATGTGCCTGTAGGTCAGTGGGACATTTCTGCTCTAGGCTGAGTGTTGGCTGAACTTGGTCCAGCCTTTGGCATTGGCTTTGGGTTTGCTCCACATCTCATCTTTTTGAACCCATAGTTGCTGGTCATGCCCTTCTCATGGTGAGGACTGAAAGGCCCATGCAAGCATGTTTAAAGCCTCTGCTCATGTCCCCTTCTCTCACTTTCCAGTCACAGATATACCCCCTTTCCTAAACTCCACTGAACAGGAAAGAGTGAAGAATTGAGAACAAGTATGCAATCCACCACAGCTGTGTATGGTCCTCTCCTTTGGATATCCTCTGTCCTCTGTCTATGCACCCCCTTTTCCTCTTTTTTTTTTTTAACATCTTTATTGGGGTATAATTGCTTTACAATGGTGTGTTAGTTTCTGCTTTATAACAAAGTGAATCAGTTATACATATACATATGTTCCCATATGTCTTCCCTCTTGCGTCTCCCTCCCTCCCACTCTCCCTATCCCACCCCTCCAGGCTGTCACTAAGCACCGAGCTAATATCCCTGTGCCTTGCGGCTGCTTCCCCCTAGCTATCTACCTTACTACGTTTGTTAGTGTGTATATGTCCATGACTCTCTCTCGCCCTGTCAAAGCTCACCCTTCGCCCTCCCCACATCCTCAAGTCCGTTCTCCAGTAGGTCTGCATCTTTATTCCTGTCTTACCCCTAGGTTCTTCATGACATTTTTTTTCCCCTTAAATTCCATATATATGTGTTAGCATACAGTATTTGTCTTTTTCTTTCTGACTTACTTCACTCTGTATGACAGACTCTAGGTCTATCCATCTCATTACAAATAGCTCAATTTCATTTCTTTTTAAGGCTGAGTAATATTCCATTGTATATATGTGCCACATCTTCTTTATCCATTCATCCGATGATGGGCGCTTAGGTTGTTTCCATCTCCGGGCTATTGTAAATAGAGCTGCAATGAACATTTTGGTACATGACTCTTTTTGAATTTTGGTTTTCTCAGGGTATATGCCCAGTAGTGGGATTGCTGAGTCATATGGTAATTCTATTTGTAGTTTTTTAAGGAACCTCCACATTGTTCTCCATAGTGGCTGAACCAATTCACATTCCCACCAGCAGTGCAAGAGTGTTCCCTTTTCTCCACACCTTCTCCAGCATTTATTGTTTCTAGATTTTTTGATGACGGCCATTCTGACTGGTGTGAGATGATACCTCATTGTAGCTTTGATTTGCATTTCTCTAATGATTAATGATGTTGAGCATTCTTTCATGTGTTTGTTAGCAGTCTGTATATCTTCTTTGGAGAAATGTCTATTTAGGGCTTCTGCCCATTTTTGGATTGGGTTGTTTGTTTTTTTGTTATTGAGCGGCATGAGCTGCTTGTGAATTTGGGAGATTAATCCTTTGTCAGTTGCTTCATTTGCAAATATTTTCTCCCATTCTGAGGGTTGTCTTTTGGTCTTGATTATGGTTTCCTTTGCTGCGCAAAAGCTTTGAAGTTTCATTAGGTCCCATTTATTTTTGTTTTTATTTCCATTACTCTAGGAGTTGGGTCAGAAAGGATCTTCCTGTGATTTATGTCATAGAGTGTTCTGACTATGTTTTCCTCTAAGAGTTTGATAGTTTCTGGCCTTACATTTAGGTCTTTAATCCATTTTGAGCCTATTTTTGTGTATGGTGTTAGGGAGTGATCTAATCTCATACTTTTACATGTACCTGTCCAGTTTTCCCAGCACCATTTATTGAAGAGGCTGTCCTTTCTCCACTGTACATTCCTGACACCTTGATCAAAGATAAGGTGTCCATATGTGCGTGGGTTTATCTCTGGGCTTTCTATCCTGTTCCATTGATCTATCTTTCTGTTTTTGGGCCAGTACCATACTGTCTTGATTACTGTAGCTTTGTAGTATAGTCTGAAGTCAGGGAGCCTGATTCCTCCAGCTCCTTTTTTCGTTCTCAAGATTGCTTTGGCTATTCGGGGCCTTTTGTGTTTCCATACAAATTGTGAAATTTTTTGTTCTAGTTCTGTGAAAAATGCCAGTGGTAGTTTGATAGGGATTGCATTGAATCTGTAGATTGCTTTGGGTAGTAGAGTTATTTTCACAATGTTGATTCTTCCAATCCAAGAACATGGTATATCTCTCCATATATTTGTATCATCTTTAATTTCTTTCATCAGTGTCTTATAATTTTCTGCATACAGGTCTTTCGTATCCTTAGGTAGGTTTATTCCTAGATATTTTATTCTTTTTGTTGCAATGGTAAATGGGAGTGTTTTCTTGATTTCACTTTCAGATTTTTCATCATTAGTATATAGGAATGCCAGAGATTTCTGTGCATTAATTTTGTATCCTGCTACTTTACCAAATTCATTGATTAGCTCTAGTAGTTTTCTGGTAGCATCTTTAGGATTCTCTATGTATAGTATCATGTCATCTGCAAACAGTGACAGCTTTACTTCTGCTTTTCTGATTTGGATTCCTTTTATTTCCTTTTCTTCTCTGATTGCTGTGGCTAAAACTTCCAAAACTATGTAGAATAAGAGTGGTGAGAGTGGGCAACCTTGTCTTGTTCCTGATCTTAGTGGAAATGCTTTCAGTTATTCACCATTGAGGATGATGTTTGCTGTGGGTTTGTCATATATGGCCTTTATTATGTTGAGGAAAGTTCCCTCTATGCCTACTTTCTGGAGGGTTTTTATCATAAATGGGTGTTGAATTTTGTCAAAAGCTTTCTCTGCATCTATTGAGATGATCATATGGTTTTTCTCCTTCAATTTGTTAATATGGTTTATCACATTGATAGATTTGCATATATTGAAGAATCCTTGCATTCCTGGAATAAACCCCACTTGATCATGGTGTATGATCCTTTTAATGTGCTGTTGGATTCTGTTTGCTAGTATTTTGTTGAGGATTTTTGCATCTGTGTTCATCAGTGATATTGGCCTGTAGTTTTCTTTCTTTGTGACATCCTTGTCTGGTTTTGGTATCAAGGTGATGGTGGCCTCGTAGAAGGAATTTGGGAGTGTTCCTCCCTCTGCTATATTTTGGAAGAGTTCGAGAAGGATAGGTGTTAGCTCTTCTCTAAACGTTTGATAGAATTCACCTGTGAAGCCATCTGGTCCTGGGCTTTTGTTTGTTGGAAGATTTTTAATCACAGTTTCAATTTCAGTGCTTGTGATTGGTTTGTTCATATTTTCTATTTCTTCCTGATTCAGTCTTGGAAGGTTGTGCATTTCTAAGAATTTGTCCATTTCTTCCAGATTGTCCATTTTATTGGCATAGAGTTGCTTGTAGTAATCTCTCATGATTTTTTTTATTTCTGCAGTGTCAGTTGTTACTTCTCCTTTTTCATTTCTAATTCTATTGATTTGAGTCTTCTCCCTTTTTTTCTTGATGAGTCTGGCTAGTGGTTTATCTATTTTGTTTGTCTTCTCAAAGAACCAGCTTTTAGTTTTATTGATCTTTGCTATCATTTCCTTCATTTCTTTTTCATTTATTTCTGATCTGATTTTTATGATTTCTTTCCTTCTGCTAGCTTTGGGGTTTTTTTTTGTTCTTCTTTCTCTAATTGCTTGAGGTGCAAGGTTAGGTTGTTTATTCGAGATGTTTCCTGCTTCTTAAGGTGGGCTTGTATTGCTATAAACTTCCTCCTTAGAACTGGTTTTGCTCCATCCCATAGGTTTTGGGTCGTTGTGTCTCCATTGTCATTTGTTTCTAGGTATTTTTTGATTTCCTCTTTGATTTCTTCAGTGATCACTTCATTATTAAGTAGTGTATTGTTTAGCCTCCATGTGTTTGTATTTTTTACAGATCTTTTCCTGTAATTGATATCTAGTCTCATGGCATTGTGGTCAGAAAAGATACTTGATAAAATTTCAATTTTCTTAAATTTACCAAGGCTTGATTTGTGACCCAAGATATGATCTATCCTGGAGAATGTTCCATGAGCACCTGAGAAAAATGTGTATTCTGTTGTTTTTGGATGGAGTGTCCTGTAAATATCAATTAAGTCCATTTTGTTTAATGTATCATTTAAAGCTTGTGTTTCCTTATTTTTTTTCATTTTGGATGATCTGTCCATGGGTGAAAGTGGGGTGTTAAAGTCCCCTACGAAGAATGTGTTACTGTCGATCTCCCCTTTTATGGCTCTTAGTATTTGCCTTATGTATTGAGGTGCGCCTATGTTGGGAGCATAAATATTTACAATTGTTATATCTTCTTCTTGGATTGATCCCTTGATCATTATGTAGTGTCCTTCTTTGTCTCTTTTAATAGTCCTTATTTTAAAGTCTCTTTTGTCTGATATGAGAATTGCTACTCCAGCTTTCTTTTGGTTTCCATTTGCATGGAATATCTTTTTCCATCTCCTTACTTTCAGTCTGTATGTGTCTCTAGGTCTGAAGTGGGTTTCTTGTAGACAGCATATATAAGGGTCTTGTTTTTGTATCCATTCAGCCAATCTGTGTCTTTTGGTGGGAGCATTTAGTCCATTTACATTTAAGGTAATTATCGATATGTATGTTCCTATTCCCATTTTCTATATTGTTTTGGGTTCATTATTATAGGTCGTTTCCTTCTCTTGTGTTTCTTGTCTAGAGAAGTTCCTTTAGCATTTGTTGTAAAGCTGGTTTGGTGGTGTTGAACTCTCTCAGCTTTTGCTTGTCTGTAAAGGTTTTAATTTCTCCATCAAATCTGAATGAGATCCTTGCTGGGTAGAGTAGTCTTGGTTGTAGGTTTTTCTCCTTCATCACTTTCAGTATGTCCTGCCACTCCCTTCTGGCTTGTAGGGTTTGTGCTGAGAGATCAGCTGTTAACCTTATGGGGATTCCCTTGTGTGTTATTTGTTGTTTTTCCCTTGCTGCTTTTAATATGCTTTCTTTGTATTTAATTGTTGACAGTTTGATTAATATGTGTCTTGGCGTATTTCTCCTTGTATTTATCCTGTATGGGACTCTCTGTGCTTCCTGGACTTGATTAACTATTTCCTTTCCCATATTAGGGAAATTTTCAACTATAATCTCTTCAAATATTTTCTCAGTCCCTTTCTTTTTCTCTTCTTCTTCTGGAACCCCTATAATTCGAATGTTGGTGCGTTTAATGTTGTCCCAGAGGTCTCTGAAACTGTCCTCAGTTCTTTTCATTCTTTTTTCTTTATTCTGCTCTGCAGTAGTTATTTCCACTATTTTATCTTCCAGGTCACTTATCCGTTCTTCTGCCTCAGTTATTCTGCTATTGATCCCATCTAGAGTACTTTTAATTTCATTTATTGCATTGTTCATCGTTGCTGGTTTCATCTTTATTTCTTCTAGGTCCTTGTTAACTGTTTCTTGCATTTTGTCCATTCTACTTCCAAGATTTCGGATCATCCTTATTATCATTATTCTGAATTCTTTTTCAGGTAGACTGCCTATTTCCTCTTCATTTGTTAGGTCTGGTGCATTTTTATCTTGCTCCTTCATCTGCTGTGTGCTTTTTTGTCTTCTCATTTTGCTTATCTTACTGTATTTGGGGTCTCCTTTTTGCAGGCTGCACGTTCGTAGTTCCCATTGTTTTTGATGTCTGTCTCCAGTGGCTAAGGTTGTTTCAGTGGGTTGTGTAGGCTTCCTTGTGGAGGGGACTAGTGCCTGTGTTCTGGTGGATGAGGCTGGATCTTGTCTCTCTAGTGGGCAGGTTCACGTCTAGTGGTGTGTTTTGGGTTGTCTGTGGCCTTATTATGATTTTAGGCAGCCTCTCTGCTAATGGGTGGGGTTGTGTTCCTGTTTTGCTAGTTGTTTGGCATAGATTGTCCAGCACTGTGGCTTGCTGGTCGTTGAGTGAAGCTGGGTGCTGGTGTTAAGATGGAGGTCTCTGGGAGATTTCCACCGTTTAATATTATGTGGAGCTGGGAGGTCTCTTGTTGACCAGTGTCCTGAAGTTGGCTCTCCTACCTCAGAGGCAGAACCGTGACTCCTGGCTGGAGCACCAAGAGCCTTTCATCCACACAGCTCAGAGTAAAAGGGAGAAAAAGTAGAGAGAATTAGTAGAAGTATGAGGAAAGAAAGAAGGAAAGGAGGAAAGGAAGGAAGGAAGAAAGAAAGAAAGAAAGGAGGGCGGGAGGGAGGGAGGGAGGGAGGAAGGAAGGAAGGAAGGAAGGAGGGAAAGAAGGAAAAAAGACAGAAAGAAAGAAGATACAGTAAAAATAAAATAAAGTATAATATAGTTATTGAATTAAAAGATATTTAGAAAAAAAAGGGACGGATAGAATCTTAGGACAAATGTTGGAAGCGAACTATACAGAGAAAATCTTACACAGAAGCATACACATACACCTTCACAAAAAGAGGTAAGGGGGGAAAAATCATAAATCTTGCTCTCAGAGACCACCTCCTCAATTTGGGGTGATTCATTGTCTAAAGGAGGGAAGGAAGGAAAGAAAGAAAGAAAGAAAGAATGAAGGTAAAGTATAATAAAGTTATTACAATTAAAATTAATTATTAAGAAAAAAATTAAAAAAAAAACCATGGACGGATAGAGCCCTAGGACAAATGGTGGAAGCAAGAGTATACAGACAAGATCTCACACAGAAGCATACACGTACACATTCACAAAAAGAGGAAAAGGGAAAAAAAATCATAGATCTCGCTCCTAAATTCCCCCTCTTCAATTTGGGATCATTCCTTGTCTATTCAGGTATTCCACAGATGCAAGGTATATCAAGTTAATTGTGGAGCTTTAATCCACTGCTTCTGAGGCTGCTGGGAGAGATTTCCCTTTCTCTTCTTTGTTCTCACAGCTCACAGGAGCTCAGCTTTGGATTTGGCCCTGCCTCTGCGTGTAGGTCGCTGAAGGGCGTCTGTTTTTTTCTCAGACAGGACGGGGTTAAAGGAGCCGCTGATTCGGGGGCTCCGGCTCACTCAGGCCGGGGGTGGGGGGCGGGGGGAAGGAGGGGCACTGCGTGCGGGGCGGGCCTGCGGCGTCAGAGGCGGCGTGACGTTGCGGCAGTGGCCGGCGTGACGTTGCTCCAGCTTGAGGCTCGCCGTGCGTTCTCCCGGGGAAGTTGTCCCTGGATCCCGGGAACCTGGCAGTGGCGGGCTGCACAGGCTCCGCGGATGAGGGGTGTGGAAAGTGACCTGTGCTCGCACACAGGCCCTTTGGTGGCGGCAGCAGCAGCCTTAGCGTCTCCCGCCCGTCTCTGGGGTCAGTGCTTTTAGCCGCGGCTCGCGGTCGTCTCTGGGGTTCGCGCTTTTAGCCGCGGCTTGTCCCTGTCTCTGGAGTTCCTTTAAGCAGCGCTCTTAAACCCCTCTCCTCGCGCACCAGGAAACAAAGAGGGAAGAAAAAGTCTCTTGCCTCTTCGGCAGGTGCAGGCTTTTCTCCGAACTCCCTCCCGGCTAGTCGTGGTGCACTAACCCCTTCAGGCTACGTTCAAGCCGCCAACCCCAGTCCTCTCCCGGCGCTCTGTCCGAAACCGAAACCCGAGCCTCAGCTCGCAGCCCCGCCCGTCCCGGCGGGTGAGCAGACAAGCCTCTTGGGCTGGTGAGTGCCGGTCGGCACTGAACCTCTGTGCGGGAATCTCCCCGCTTTGCCCTCCGCACCCGTCGCTGTGCACTACTCCGCGGTCCCGAAGCTCCCTCCTCCGCCTCCCACAGTCTCCGCCCGCGGAGGGGCTTCCTAGTGTGTGGAAACTTTTCCTCCTTCACAGCTCCCTCCCACTGGTGCAGGTGCCATCCTTATTCTTTTGTCTCTGTTTTTTCTTTTCCCCTACTCAGGTACGTGGGGAGTTTCTTGCCTTTTGGGAGGTCTGAAGTCTTCTGCCAGCGTTCAGTAGGTGTTCTGTAGGAGTTGTTCGACGTGTAGATGTATTTCTGGTGTATCCGTGGGGAGGAAGGCGATCTCCGCGTCTTACTCTTCCGCCATCTTCAAGGTCCCCCCTCCCCTTTTCCTCTTTAAGCAGAAAAATACCTTGTGGTCATGGCATCCTACTCATAGTTCAGTCTTTGGCTCCTCATGGTTCAGTTAACTAGATACTTTTATTAATGTAAAGATACAAAAATTCTCTCTGATATACAGCAATTGTCAAATCTTGCTGAGCAGAAATGATGAAGGCTCCAATCCTTGGCTGTGGAGCCAGCTTTTTAATTTGTCTACCTGGTAGTCCCAGGTTCTGCTCTTCGGTAAGAACTCCCTTGTCCATTTTCTTTGGTGGTCCCTGGCTTTGCTCTCTGGAAGAGTCTTCTTTCTCCATTATCCTGTGGCCACATCTGAAGAGGACATTCGGGAGCATGTATTTCCTAAGGATGCCACATATAGAGCAAACCACTTCCTGTTAGTATAAGTTCAGGATCCAGTGGATTATTTGGGGATAGTAAATTGCCCTCAAAAGTGTAGTATACCTTCAGCACAGTGGCTTTTTGGTCATTTCTAAGTGTGACTATACACTGTCAAAATTCTTGGATAAATGGGATTTTTAAGCTCTAAGCCTCTGGTCTTTTATTTATAGACCTCTGTGCTCTGGCCATCCAAATAATTTTCAGCTTGCTGCTGTCTGCTGCATTGAAGACATCTGAAATAATGCACTATCTTTGCCAGCAGTCTCACAAGTTTTGTATGGTGGAGCACCAGTTATATTTATTGTTAAGACTGGAATTTGCAGACACTTCTCTTGACTGAGTTTCAATTTGGGGTATAAACACTTGACTTTTTCTACCCTTTTCAAATTTCCAGACACTCAGCTGAGATTGCAGGTTATAGGCAAAGAGTACCTCCCTTAGCAGACACGTGTCTTTCTAATTCAACTCTCAGACTGGCCAGCTAGTTCCACCTTGAATTTGTCATTCTTTCAGGATTTTGCTGACAACCCATGCCAACATTCTGCAAGTATTTTACCATTTCTCCTAATATTATATATAGTCTTTTTAGCATATGTTTGACTTTCCAATATGTGGCAGGTGATAATTTGACTAATCTGTCAGTATATAACGATGGTTCTGAGAGTTTCAATTTTCATTAGTTGAGTCATTATTATGCACCTACCTAGCTCTGCATCCAATCCAGTACTACCACATTTTAGTTTCTGTTACCTAAAGCACCTCACTTCCTGGTGCTAAGGCAGTTGAACTAAGATTGGAATCAATATAACCAGAAAAAAAAATAATAGTGGAAAAAATAGTGGCTTAATCAATACAGAAGTTCATTTCTCTCTCTTGTAAAGAGAAGTTTGCAGATAAACCATCTGAAGTTGCCCTGGTAGCACCAGAATGTTATCAGGGCCCAGCCTGTCTTCTTTCTGCTACTCCGTTTTTAGCATGAGGCTTCCTGCTTTGAGGTTACTTTGTAGTTTAAAATGGTTGCTGCCACTTTAGACATCACTTCTGCAGTATAACAGGAAGAGGTGGGGAGAGGTCAAAGTATCTTTCCATCTTGAATGAATCGTTTCCCTTTAAGTAGCCTTCTCATAGGCTACTGCAAAACCATAAACTTACATTTCATTGGGCAGGACGTAGACGTACAATCTAACCTCGCTACAAGAGATGATGGGAAATGTAGTATTTTATTTGTTCACTGAATACAAGTGGGATTTGGCTATTAAGGAAGAAGAGGATTATAGGTATTGGGTTCTGCAATTAACTCTCTACCAGAGACTTTGCCTTGAGACTTTAATTTTCATCTTTTAAAAATATGTCCAGTTAAGTTTTCACATGTTGAAAGGACAGAAAACATTCTCTCTTCCTTGTCATTCTCATATCATAATTTAAGTTATCCCTATTATAACAGCAGTTTACTCATCCTCTATATATATTTGCCACAATTCCAATCTTTGTAAAAATTAATTTTGGTCATTACTCTAGTCTTATTAAAAAAGACAGAATATTTTTCCTTATATAGCACAACAATAATTCTTTTACATGGATATTGTCAACCTGACTGGTTCATTTCCTTTTCTAAGTACATTTCAGACTACTACTCCATTTCTCTAAATACTTTTTTAATTGGAAATGATTTTAGAGATCATCTAATTTAATCCTCTCATTTTGCAGATGAAGATCCTGAGGCTTGGAAAAGGTACATTAAGCCACTTATGTCACAAAGTGAGGAATTAATAGGTAGACTTTATGCTTATATTCTTGGCTTTATTTGCAATTAAATGTGTCCACATATTACTTTTGGAGGTCTTTTCCCCTATCAAATTCCTTTTCATCTTTTTCAATTAGTCGGTTAAAGTCTCCTTCTAACCATTCTTCTTATATCCTGGAAATAAGTCATGACCCCCAATAATATTTCCTTTTCAAATTTCTCTTATGGATTGAGATGGAACATAGTATATTCATAAATCTGATATTTTGTCTCACTGAGGAAACCATGTATACCATCATATATCTTCCACTTCATATCTCATATATCTTTGAATGTTTACATTTGTGTGATTGGCAACTCTTCTCCCTTCAGGAATTTTTTTTTTTTCCCTTTTGGCCAGTGTAAAGATCCCTAAGCCAACCTCTTATCTATGCAAAAGTAAACTCCTCTCTTGGTCCTCCTTCTAAAATGAATCTCATTTTCCCACCCTCTCATTCATTCTCTTTGTTGATAAAGTTAACAATTACAGAGTCTCTGGCACACAAGGTACCAAGAAATCTATGACTTAAAAGTGGAGCATGCAACACAAATAATATGAAAATATGTATTTAACTTGATCCTAAGAAGTTTCCTTTCAACACTCCAGTCTCCTTCCCCATGGTTACTTTCCTCCTACTGCTTCTCTTTATCACCAGAACTCAGCGAGTACTATGCAGCCATAAATAGTTTTTGCATTGTGTTGAAGCTCAGACAGACTCTGCTATGATACAGTCTCTCTCTGCTTTCTTCTTTATACTTCATCATCTAATTTATAGCAGATAAACAACTTGAGGAAGTTGTTTCATTGGGAGATGGGAAGTTTGGGTTCCCTATGCATCACAGGGTGAATTTAGGACTTATCACATGCATAATTATGGGTTATGCTTTTGGTACTGTTGTTATTGCAATTTTGATTTAATATATTAAATTCCACTTGACATTGCTTACACCATACTTTCATCTTTTCATCTAACTCTTGAAGGATATAGTTGACCATGAACCTCTCCAGCCATTTTCATTTTCCTAATTCTTTCCTCTTCCCGAGCTCCACTCCACACTTCCTTTACCCCACACAGCAACATTGAAAATCTTTCAAACTGAACTATTTCTTTCCACAAAAGAGATAATCATGAATACAGAGTCCAATATGATGTCCAGCATTCAGTAAGTGGAAATTATTCTTATCTTGATTAAGTGAGCGTCACCATACTTCTGCATGCTGAATATGAGCTAACCAAAGTATACAACATTGATATGGTGAGTTAAATACTATCCAACAAATTCTTATTACAGCAAAGCAAATAAGTAAGTTTAAAGTCTCCCTCATTGGCTTAGACAAAATGAATGACTTTATTTTTGCAAACTGCACACCATTCACAGAACTCTGTTCCTCGTTAGTTTTAATATGAGGCACAAGAAGAGGCAAGGAGTTTGCAATAAGACACCCTTGAGTAGAAGGCTTGACTCTATCAGTAACCATTATGTGAAATTGGCAAGTTACTTGAACCCTTTGGAGCTCAGTTTCTTTCAGGTGTGAATTGGGGAATATAATACCTACCTCACTGGGATGGTGAGAGTATTGAATTGGAGTAACCACACCCAACTTGCCTGGTGCATGGTGAAAGTGCTACAAAAGTTAGTCCTCTTTTTTTTCGCACTTATTGGATACTAATCCAGTAGTGTTTATTGGATACTACTCTTAAGGTGTTTATATATATACTTTCTTTCCCATATCTATCCGTAAATGTCTTACTAATTATTTTTCAATTATATTCTTAAAAGTCTATATAGAAGTATGTTCTTTCCCACTTTTAACACACACAAAAAAGGCATCAAAGAAAGAGAAGATAAACTAGTAATTTGCACAAGAAAACATAGCTTTTAGCCTGGATGAAAACTATTGCTGGGCATATCCACTTCGCTGAAAGTCTGAGGTAAAAGATCCTGCTTCCTGGTGGTAAAAAATTGATGTGATTTTATTTTGAATAAACTTTGAGTTAAAAAAAAAAAACATTTTTTCAGCATTTTCTCATCTTATCTATATAAAATGGCAACTGATTTAGGTAAAAGCTCTTCAGGAACTGGTCTTGTAAACTTAACTCTAATAAACTAAATGTCAATGTGATAAAAAAAAAAAAAATTCTTACTAGAGAAAAAATCTACTTCATGCCAGTTCTGAGAAATTCCCAGGGAGAGTTTGGGTGGAATAACCACAGTATTTCTCTCAGTATATGGTGGCAATGAGGCTATGAAGTCTGTATTCATTTCACCTCTTTATGAGCCCTTTCTTTCAGACCATCCGGCTTGCCCAAATCTGAGGTAAAAAAGGCTCCACTCATCACCTTCACAAGTGATGAGAATTCAGGATCTAAGCTGGACAAAGGGAGAGTGATGGGCTAATTCCAACAAAATGACATTTTACAGACAGTACTGCAACATCCTTTAGTTAAAAGTCAAAATTTGACTCTACTGGTACAGGGTAGTTAAGATGTGTCTGGAGAAAACACCTGTTTTATTGTATCATTACTCCAGATACTTCTCAAGCCCTCTGTTGTTGAACAGAGCTGCTGACCTCCTCTCCATGACTCACCAGCTTGCTCTCACTGGTCCCACCCCCATCACACTCACACGCTCACCCACACTCTTACCTTCTGGAACACTTTCTGTGCTCTGATTTGACTATGAGCCTTGCCATGTTATTTCCTCTTTCTGGAACTTCCTGCATCCTCTTCTTTTGCATGAGAAACTCTTATCTATACTTAGTCAAAATCCCAGATTTAAATGCCTGAGAAAACTACCAGGTCTCCACACATCCACCAGGTTATGTGCTTACAGAACAACCCCAGCTCAGTTATTTTATAACCAGGGCCTGCTTTATCATTTACAAGTTCCAAATGTAAAATACAAATGCCGGGCTCCAGAGGCATCAGGGTAAATCAACCTAGCCTTCTCATGGGCTGCCATCTCCACATAAGGTGGACAGGTGATCTGCAAACAACTGCAATCTCTGCCCTGGGACACTCTGGATGGATGTGTGCCAAACCCACTGTGGCACCACCACCTCAGGGCAGGTATGCATGCTGCTTACACACACACACACACACACACACACACACACACACACACACATATACATGCCTTCCTCCCACCCCAAGAGGCCTTTAGGTGTTCATCTTACCCCAACTCCCCTTGTGCTCACACACAAGGGCCCCCTAGAGGCACTGGCAGAACACAAACCTTTTAGCCGTTGAGACCTGTTAGCAATTCAGCAGAGGGTAGCGTTAGTTTGGGGCATCAGAGGGAAGAAAGCTGGGAATTAAGAACCCTCCTGGGGAAGTGCGGGAAGCAGTGAGGTGCCAAACTGTGCATGAGCTGACACAAGTTCCATTGTCCCATTGGCTTTAATTTACAAAGATAAAAATATTAAACATTTCAGGACAGCCACAGCAAGGCTTTAAACTTCGAGATCTTGGCCCTTCTGAGAAAATGGCCCTGAGTGGCTGTACTGGTTGCGTGCTTGTGAACTGGCTCTGTTTATAACTGACCCCACTTTATTTTTATTCCCATTAAGTTGTATCCTCCCCTCAATCTCTCTTGCCCCAATATCTAAGCTGCATAAGAACAAGGACCATATCTATGATAAACATTTGAGAAATATTTGTTGAGTGAGTAAATGAATGGATTAATGAAGTCTTCCACTATTTGGTGAGTGCTTCTAATCCATGTGAGATGTATTAGCACCCCGCACCTCTTCTCTCCTCTGTTTACACTAGTTGCCTTCTGCTCCCTGATTCAGAATGTCAATGCCTTAGTTCAGGTGTTCATGGCTTTTCTTCAGGACAACTGGAAAACACTTATAATGGGTTTCTTAACTTCCAGGGTCATATTCTAAACTATAGATATGTTCATTCAATTTTTCTGCTTAGAAAAATTTGCTGGCCACCATTGTTCAGAGGCTGGAATCCTGACTTCTTCTTGTGATGTCCAAAATCTTCCATATGATCTTACATATGATCCCAATGTATTTTGTAGGATTAATTTCTTACTACTTCTGCTTTATATGGAAAGATGCTTGTTCTTCTGATTCCAGATTTAAAAAACTGATGACCTGTCACCTCTCAGGTGAAATAACTTTAGATTCTACATCAGCTTGGAAAGCAGTGTCTCCCTGTCCTTCGCACATCGAGAGTCCTTAGTTATACAATAACATTGACTGAATAAATGGTCAAATTGAACTGTAACTATTTTACTCCAGAAATTTAATTTCTATTGTTAAAGATCAACTTTTTGAATGCTGCTTAACCGTGTTAAATTCAATTAACATTTTCGTTTCTGAGGTTTTTAGAAAATTTTTATTTTATATTGGGGTATAGTTGATTAACAATATTGTGTGAGTTTCAGATGTCCTGCAAAGTGATTCAGTTATACATATACAGGTATCTATTCTTTTTCAAATTCTTTTCCCATTTACACTAGATTATTAAAGTACTGAGCAGAGTTCCCTGTGCTATACAGTAGGTCCATGTTGGTTGTTTTAAATATAGTAATCTGTACATGTCAGTCACAAACTCCCTAGTTTCTGAGTTTAACATGTTATATGCTAAGTGTTTTTATGTTCCAAGATCTATATTAGGTCTCAAGAAAACAAACAAGAAAATTATTATCAACACCCCTCTCCAACACAGACACACACACAGAAATGCATAATCTAATAGAAGAGAAAAATAAGATAACGTCAAATCAAATGAATATTATAAGCATTGTAATAGACACAAGAAAAAAGATGTCTTTGATAGTTATTGTATTTCTGGAGTTAGGAAAATCATGTTGAGGAGGAGACAAGGAATTGAAAACTGAATATTTTGGAAAGACTTAGTTTCTAGAAAACAGACAAGACTATGAAGTAACTTGAGAGTCATTCAATTGAAGAAGAATTTCATTTATTTTGCATATTTTTAGAGAACAGAAGTAAGAAAATAATAAGTGGAAGTTATGATGAGGTGAACTATGGATCAAAAAGATTTTTCTAAAAGCAAGAGTATTGAAAATTGGCATGGATTTCCACAGGAGGTGAGGATTTCCAAATTGCTGGAGTTATTCAGGTAGGTGTGGAACAACTAGCATCCTCACATGCTAAATTAAATAAGAGTATTTATGATGAACTGACTTGGTATAGCAGATAGTGGTGTGGAACATCAGAAAATAAGAACTGTATTCCTGGCACTTCATTTTCCTGATCATTTGACATAGGTGCTGACCTTTTTGATTCAATTTCCTCATCAGAAAAATGGAGATATTTTTCTGCTTCAGAGAGTTGTTGTGAGAATTAAATGGGATAAAGTAGTTGATGGTACTTTAAAATTGTAACCGCTATTAAATATGAGTTATTATAAATTTATGTTGATAATAAGAAAATTAATAATAATCACATACATGATTTCAGTCTCTGTACGTAGTTCTAGAAGACAGAATAATTATCTTCTCTTTCTTGCATATAAGAAAAGAAAAGCTTCAGATTACAAGTGACCATCCCATAGAAACATAGCTGGTCAATGGGTGGCAGAACTGGAAGTCATGACTTTTCCCGTAGAGCACGAAGTATCTCCCCTGCAATGCACTGCCTTCATGATGAAGTAGAGTCTGTGACAGTTTGCAGTTCCCAAGGTACTTTGGACTGAAGTCACTCAAGTAATAATAGTCTCTGTTTAGACATCATTCTCTAAGTGATATGCTTATGTGATTTTTCACTCAGGGAACTAGGATAAAAATAGCAAATGTTGGCCAGATCTACTCATTCTTTAGTAAACAATACCTTTCTTTAGTAAATATTCACAGGACATTTTTAAAATAGGAGCTTTACAAAGCTACAACAAGGGATTAATCAAGATGTGCTGAATACTTACTGTGGAATACCACACATGTATATGAAATTATAAATGATACGTAGGACCACTATTATTACTTTTGGTGTTAATTACCATCCCCCATTTTTTCTGTGACTGATGAGATCATATCTCTGCTCTTGCCGTTTTCATCTACTTTCCTTTTTCTGCATGTTCTCTTATTTAAATGTTCTAGTTCTTGATCCCGTGGTGGCACAAGATGAACCAACCATTTCTTCGTGACAATAGAGAAATATTCTTTACAGGTATTCTCAGTAATGATGCATTGTTCAGTCATATAAATGCAGATGCTTTCTGCCTAAACTATTCACAACTTAGAAACTATTTTGATGTTTATACCTAATTGCTGTTACATAAATATTTCAAGGAAGAAAACGTAGGAGATGTGACTCTTTGTTCTTTATAAAAATCCAATGCTCTTTCTGAGAATTTTCTAAGGCTTCGATGGCAGGTGTTTTTAATAGTTTTCCTTGTATTTAAGGGTAGAAATGAATATCTTCTAGGCTGAGTGTTACTCTCTATATCCTCTGTTATTATTTAAATGTTCTTTCTTCTGTCTTTTCCTATTTCTTACCACCAAAAACTCCCCTCACCTACACCCATTTACAGAATTTGGGATTAAAAACTCTTTTCCTGCAACAAAATGTTTTCTCAACATGAGCTTGCGGTTTAACTATTTGAAGTTCATCTTCTATATATTTAATCTCATAAATACCAGAAAAATTGAGAAAACAGTTGCATACAGCTAATCCTTTGAAAAATGCAGCCTTTGATTTTCTTTTCCTGTTAAAACCTCACTAGCTGAGTAGTTTGTGAATATTTTTGTATTATTTTCATCTGTCAAAATATACAATTTTAAAGGACTTATGAATTTTTTTATCACATGGAATTTTAATGCCAACTATGCGCCAGTGTGCAGTAGCACAAGAAGTAAGTCAGTAATGAAGTTTTAGCCCCACCTACAATTCAAAATCTCAATTAACTAGGAACATGCCCCTCCCCAAGAAGGTACAGCAGGGTCCTTCATTCCTCTTACATCTATTATCTATTATATTTATTTAAACTGGAGCTTATAAATCAATTGGAAAAAGAGATATACATATATTTCCTAGCAATAAATCTAGTCATTGTCTTAGACTTTAGAGTGGGAAAGAGGAAAAAGCAAAATTCTTCTATTTCAGTAAACCTGGAGGGAACAGACTAAAAATGGCACCAATCTCAGCCATTTCTCTTTTCTTTTCTGAAAGCATCTGGGCATGCAGAAAAGAGCCACTTTCCCCTTTAGGCGGCAGTGCTGTACACGTGTCATGGTTTTCACTTTCATGCTCAGAGGCCATTACAAGCACTATCCACTTATATTCCATTACAATTGATTGAATATTATACATCAAAAAGTGGAGAGAAAATGTTTAAGATTTTATGAATGCAAGCGAAATGACTAGAGCTCACAAAACTTTGGATTCTGAGCTTGGCTTCTGTCTTGTCCTTACATAAGCATCTTTGATCTTCTTTTCACCCAGCTTTTTAGATGACTTATGTGGTCTTATAATTGTTTTAGTATTTTAGGAGAATTATTCATGTCTACTTCTTTTTTTTTTTCTATAGAGGTTATTTTTAAAGAAAATTTCCATTCCATTACAAGTCAGGGGATTTCTCAAACCAGATGGAATTAGTGGTTCCTTTTCTCTGTGTTATAAAGAATAGAAGTTAGAAGACCTAGTTTCTAATCTTGGGTCTTCCATAAAATAATTTTGTGACCTTTGATAAATCATTCATTTGATCTGCCTCATTTTTTTCTCTTTCGACAATGGGTTACTTATCTCTTTCAGGACAAATGGAGTTAATCAGTTTAGAAGAGATTTGAAAACTGTTTCATAAATATGAGGCATTATTCATGTAAAAATCCAAATTTTAGGGCTAGCTTTATAACTCTTTATTAAAATATGTTTAATTCTATAATAAACAAGAAGACACTGCACAAAGGACAGTCAGCCTCCTTTCAAATTGTATTGTCTTCCCATTAACAACTACCCTCGACTGTGTCTTCATGTGCAGCGGCAGGTTGCCAAGACTGTGCAAATTTTTCCTGTGGGAACCCCTGAAGTATAATCTCTCAGCCTCAAGGAAGGGTTAGGAAACACCTGGAAGTCTTGGTTGCTGCACGTGGGCCAACCATTGGAAAACTTCCAAATGATATAATTTTAGTTATTGTGGTTCTACCGCCATTGATTTACTATTTGCTCTGTTTGATAAAAAGTTTTGAGCACTTTCTCAATGCCATACACTGCTCGACACACTGGAGATACAGTGTCAAACAAGAGACCAGGTCCTCCTATTTTGAAAGGGAAATAGACTGCAAGAGAGACTTTGGTGAAGCACCAATCAGGGAACTCCCCATCACACCCATCTTGATCTCTGTCATATTTTGTCATGTGTCTTTTGTGGTTCTTTGGTCAATGCATTTTAGGTAGTTTTTTTTTTTTTTTTTTTGTCCTAAAGTGTTAGCCATGAAAACAGGCTCAGTAAAGGCTCTTAGAAGTCCTACAGTAAAAAAAAAAACAAAACTCTCTTTGACTTAATTTAACAACGGGTTTTCCAAACTTATTTAGCCACAAACTATGCTTCACCCCATTCCCCTAACCCTGTCTCTTGATACATATTGTCAGAGTATTACATTCTAGAAATTGTTGCATTAAGTAATCTTTAAAACATCTGTTGGTTTCTTTCGTATAATTCTCTCTCATAGGCTTGGTCTTGGTAAAAATGTTTGAAATAAGAACATTTTTTTTTCCAAACACTGAGTTTCCAAATTAAAAAAAATCATTTAGCAGAAATATAACCGTTAGTTTATTTGTTTTCATTACTGAAAGATAAGAATTACAATGCATCATTTTGTCTTTTAAGATTATCATAGTTATTCAGAATAAATTGAGAACAGAACTAGATAGATCTGTTATCACTATAGTGTTCTGATACGATGATTTGAGAGAAGAAAAATGTTCATTGTATGAGGAAGGTGTTAAACAGCTATAGAACTATACAGCTAGTTGAATCTAATAATATTTCTAAAATTTTTGAAGATATTACCTTGAGATAAAAATATTACTGTTTATCACACAAACTAAATCTTGTGTTTATGTGATAAGTAGTATCATTAAGACATGAGTTGAGGTGGTGTATTTGTGAGTTTATTCCATTTTTTTTTTAACTTTGTTGAGGGATAATCGACAAATATAATTGTATATATGTAAAGTGTACAAAATGGTGATTTGATATACATATACATTTTGTAATGAGTACCAAGATCATAGCATGCCTTTTTTGTGGTGAGAATTCTTAAGATCTAACTTCAGCAACTTTCAAGTATACAATAGAGTGTTTTTCACTATAGTAACCATACTGCCTATTAGATCCTCAGAACTTATTCTTCGTATAACTTAAAATTTGTACACTTTGCTCTACATGACCCCTTTTCCCCGTCAACTACCATTCTATTCTCTGTTTCTATGAAATCAGCTTTTTTTTTTTAAGATTCCACATGTAAGTATATAAGTGATACCATATAATATTTGTCATTCTCTGTCTGACTTATTTCATTTGGTATTATAATGCCCTCAGGTTCACCATGTTGTTACAAATGGCAGAAATTCCTTTCTTATGGCTGAATAATATTTCATTGTGTATATACCTCATTTTCTTTATCCATTCATCCATCGAAAGATTTTTACTTTTCTTTCATCTGTTTTCTTTTCTCATTTGCTGTAATAAAAAATCTACAAATATTCCTGATTAGAATACCAATTCATTGAGATTTCTACACAGTATTGTGAATAGATTTCATTCAATGAAATAGTGTGTGGTTTTCTTAAAAGCTGCTTGCAAGTATGTGAAGATTGATGAAATCTAATCTCTCAATAGTAGATGATGAAGAAGTCCTCCACAAGAACTGGCATCTAAGTTCTGCTCATACCTCCCTGTTCCTTAACTCTGCTGTTCCTCCAAGTTCTGCCTTTCTTGGGACATTTCCTTTTTCACTCTAGACATCTCTCTGGGAAATCCAGCTTTTTCATGACTTAAAATGATACCTTTATACATTTGACTCTAAAAAATGTATCTATAAACAAGATGTTCCCCTTGAGATCAGGCTCTAAATAACTACCTGGGCATGACCCTTCCCTGTGCCACAATCAACTCAATCACAACATATTGAAATTGAACCCTTCATCTTTTACCTTAACTCACCCTGATACCAAGCAGATAATATAAACCAGGCTTTATTTGTTTCACTTTATCTTGTATAGACCTCTATCCCCTATCCCAGCATCTATAATATTTCAATTCTTATCTGTTCAATAACAGTATTCCTTTATTATATCTTAACCTTCTCAAGAAATCCTTTTATTCTTTTTTATCCTTATGAATATATATTTTTCCTCAGAGCATAGCATAAGACCTGGCACATAGAAAGTTCTTGATGTATATTTGCATTAAATGTGTGAGTCAAACAAAGAGATGAAACATGTTGTAGGGAAAGTGTGACACTGTGATCTGGGGAGATGTACCTCCAAGTAAGGGGTGAGTCCCAGGGGGAAATGCAGGATCCCAGTTATATTATAAGGGTGGATGCCAGTGAGGTTGATAGCCCATTATTGAATATGAGTCAGGCTGCTGTAGTGAACATGCTGGAAAGCTTTGCCTCTCCTGGTCTTGGCCTCTGTTAGAGCATATTAACCCTGTGTACTGATCTTCTCTCTTATCAGACTGGGACTTCATAGAGGGCAGAAACCCTAGCACAGTCATGTTTTGTGTTCATGCCTCTTGGCTTAATGCCTAGAACACAGTAAATGCTCAGCAAATACCGTCAGATAAGTAAATAACCTAGTTAATAGAACTTCTTGAATCTCATGTTTCTGATATATAACACAGGGATCATAATAACCACTTCAGTGGTTATTTAAAGATTAGATGGCAGAGTGTATGTAAAACAACAATTGTGATGCTTGAATAGAAAGTAATATAAATATATGCCACTTTCTTCACATGTTTGTCACTTTAAGACCAGGACTCTTTCCAAAGTTTGGAAGAAAAAAAGGTAGAAAGAAAGAAGGAAAAGATCATGTGTTTTGAGGACATACCAAATGTTTGTGCTTTCACATGTTTATTTCAGGGACTCTTCTCAACACTGTGAAGGAGGCAGGCCACTTTCCAGTCAAGAAAACTGATGCTTCATGAAATTAAGTGACTTGCACAAAATCAAATAGTTAAAAGTAGTAATGGTAGAATTGAAAACTAGTTTGACTCATGAGCTTTTTTCACTGTAAGCAGGAGGAATTAAATTTCTTTGAAGGTTGTGAGTAGGTAGGTTTATTCATGGAGAGTCAGAGGCTAATGTTTGGCTTCATATAAGATAAGCTGATTATGCTAATTGTGCAAGGAAGCTGTTTCAGCCACAACCAAGACTTTTCAAAGAATCTAATATTAATTAATACTTAAGAAATGTCCTCCACACAAATCACAACTTATTTTTAAATGTTCCTATACTTCCAATGATCTCTCTAGGCTTTAAAAAATACATCTTTCTAATATTAATCAATGGAAGGAAGGGGTGGTATTGTGAAGAAGTAGTGTCAATATGTAAAATCCCTTCTTTTGGGATATATGCATGATGCCTAGCATATTTTTTTCCCAATTTAAGGAGCATTTTCCTTCTATTTCCTTGCATGTGATTGACTCCATTTTTGTGGATGATGATAATTTGATCTTTAATCGCTCTCATTCTTACTCCTATCTTCCCTTCTCTATCTCAGACTTGCTCAGGTCTTCTAAATCTTACTTCTTGACTTCATTCTTCTGCATTAACATATTTGGCAGAGTAGCTTGGAAACCCTCTGAGAGCAGAAAACCAACATATTTAAATGTTTACTGCAGGGGGCGATTATATTTACATCCACACTCAAAGATGACAGGGATACCACATTCAAAATGTCTGAATGGAAGCTTAAGGGGGTTTTAATATATTGCCTTTCTTCACTTAGGTCTAAAAGACTTAAACCTATTTAATGTCCCAGGTTAAATTGCATGATGGACTAGTCCTGTTAGCATATGAAATGAAGTCATTTGATATTTTACAGCCTAAATGCCCATACTGTCACATATGAGGTTTTCTTGAATGTTTTTATGAATAATAATTTAGCTATGCATTATGTAGACCTAAGAAACAATCTTTCCCTTACTAATTCTTAGAGCAGACTTAGGTTCTCATGTGGTAAAAACTACTTCATATGTCTTTGGAAGAATGAAATATGAGTATTTTGGGGGATAACTAAAACCTTAAATGAAACATATATCATTCTCTTATAGGATACAATTAGTAGTGAAAATATTAAATTTCCTAGAAATGCTTATGTGTGGTATGCTCTTTATTATCTTAATGTAGTTTGAAAATAAGAAGTGGTTTGAGGTAGCATAAATGTAAAATTATATTGACTATGCAATCAATAAGAAATCACCAACAGTCACAAAAATATTGTTGAATGCATGACATGATGTAGACATGGTCTCTGCTCTATTTAAAAATGGAAGCAAGTATTCTTATTGCTGGGCTTAAATAGAACACAACAAACTGTAAACTCTATGAAAGAAAGATTGATCTTTCATCATCCCCTTCAGTTTAGAGCCCCACAGGGACTTGTAGTTTGGGGTAGAGCTTAAAATCCCCAGCTTCTAGAGCTGGATTGTCAGTTTAAAAACAGGCTCTTCCAGTTAATGGTAGCATGATCTTAGGGAAGTCACTTAACCTTCTTGGGCCTTGGTTTTCTTGTCAGTATTATTGGGAGACTAGTAATACCTAGTTCCTATGCAGATTAAAGGAGGTAATACTTCAAGAGCACTTATAACTGTGCTCTGCACATAGTAAGGCCTGCATAAATGTTCACTGTTATTGCTGGTGTTTCTACTGTTGTCATAATTATCATTAGTATTATTGACATAACGTCTTACAATTGATGGCAACTAATGATGAGGAAAAATATTAATGAATGGAGACCAGCTTACATGGTTGTTTTCTTCTCTTCATGAAAACAAACAAACAAACAAAAAACACTCCTACTGCAAAGTTGGGTAATGAACTCTTCTTGTTCTCTTGGTCAGCAAATATTCTGGTGAGGAGAGAAATGCTGTCATCACCTGTCCCATCCTAGCTGTATTCCAGCTTGAACCAGGGGAAGATGCAGTTGACAGGTTATCGGTAGCCTCTCTTTCATTGCAATCCAAGGACTGAAGTGTAAGGACTATAATAGGTCATCCCACAATCTTCCAAAATTTGCCTTTAGAAAAAGCTTGCCTGATATTTTTTTTTCCTCCTGCATTTCTTAGACAATTTATCAGTTAAGTTGCCTTCTACAGCAAATAAGATAATGTCAAACTTAACCTGGCTAAATCTACAAAGATATTTATTGGTCTCCCAACAGGGAGTTTAAAGAGGGTGTAACTCAGGGTGGGCTTCTTCTGGTGATGAACCTTCTTTCCCTGTGATTCCTTTGGCTCTGTCATTTTCTGAGTGCTGGCTTTATCCTAAGTTGGTAGACAATTTTTGACCTCACATCTGCACAGGGCAAGATCTATAAGAACAGTATTATCTCCCACTCAGTTTCTCATTTAGTAATGAAAAAACATTTCCCAGAATCCCCCAAAATTTCCATCTGCATTTGATTGGCCTGAACAAGGTCCCATGCTCCTTCCTTTAGCCAATTCCTCTGGCTTAAGGATGAGATCTTGAGGGATGACCATTATTGGTTTAGACTAATGACGGTTTACCATCTGAGCTGGACTTTACCCTAAACTGCTGGATTGTGTGTATTGGATATTAGTGAGTCTAAGAGGAACCTACAATTCCTCCATTTCCTTGCACATTCAGGAACTTAAAGCAGATCCTTATCTAGGGAGGCGAGAATTTTTTCACTCATGGTATTTCCTCCAAAGCATTCCTAGGACCTCTCCTTAATTTGGATCTACCTTGAGATAAATTTAACATCTATCTTGGATTTAACATCCTGATTAAACTGATTTTGAGCAGGATTGTTGGCCTTATTTCAGAAGTAATGGTTTACATCCATCCTGAAACACTTGGTTAGAGGTTCCAATATATTAAAACATGACTGAACCTGTTTTTTCTGATTCCTTGGGTTTGATTTTCTGTGGATTTCTGTATCTTCTTTATTTTCACTTTGGTCTCTAGAATTGCCCATATATCATAGTTCTTTTCTTTCGTTTTTACTTTCTCTCTCTGCTGTGTTTTCCCATTAGTCTCAAAGTATAATTTATACCAGATCTTCTAATTTATCCTGTGAACTAATAATGGTTTATCGTCAATGCTAGGTATATATTATCAAGGTTAATACATTTGGTCTACCTATCTTTAATATATTTGGAGGTAGTGACTGAAAGTTTTTGTTGTCAGATAAAGTGTTAGACATTAGTTATATGATTACAAACTAAAGGTGTGATTATTATAACACATGCACACACACACCAAAAACTAACAAAAAACAGATATGGACCCTGAGTCTCTTGGAGCTCACATTTTAGCAGCTAGTCAGGCCTTAAACAAGAAAACACACACACACACACACACACACACACACACACACACGCACTGTGATAAGTTCTAAGAAGGAAAATAATAGGATAATGTAATACAGACTAGAAAGGGGTGGGTGAGGAAACAACTTAGGTTGGATTTCCAGGAAAGGCCCCTCTGGTAACTGACATTTAAAGTGGCACCTGGAGTATGAGAAGAAACCTGGATATGAAGAGCTAAGGAAAGAACCTTCTAGGTGTAGGATACAGCATGTATGCATATTAGCAAGGTCGTCTTCGGGGCCAAATGAGTGTGGGCCACAAGATAAGAATGAAGAGGTCAGCAGGGCCAGATCCTTAAGGAACGTGGAAATGAGATAAGGAGAGTGGATTTATTACAAGTGCAAGACAAAACCTCTGAAGGATTATGAGCCAGACAGTGACATCCTCAGGGTTTAAAATTTAAAAGTTCATTATAGATGTTTTCTAGAGAACAAAAAGGAGAGGGTAAAAATGGAAGAGACAACTTAGGAAACTACTGCCATATCTCAGGCCAGAGAAAACAGTATAGAGACTAGAGTGGTAAGAGTGAAAAGTGGAAAAAGGTGAATTAGTGATATATATGGGAGGCCATAGTGAGTCACGACTGAATCATTTCACATAGGGATTGAAGGAAAAGAAATCAAGAAGGACTCCTGCATTAATGATGTGAACAATTGTGGGGAGATAGTTCCCTCAAGATAAGAAAACTGAGTGAGAAAAAGGTTGTGGCCGTTGTTTGAGTTTGTCAAATGAAATCCAAGGAGAGCTGTCAAGAAAGCAGTCAGATATAAAGTCGGGTGCTCAAAAAGAGGAATCTTAGCTGCAGGTAGAATTTGGGGACTGTAGATAAATAGATGGTATTTAGAGCCCTGGAGCTGGATGAGTTCAGTTAGAGACAGGAGTGAATAGAGAAGAGATGAGAAGATGAGTAACGGGAGAGCTCTGGAATGTCCCTCCATTTACAGGTCAAGTGGAAGCAATGATGCTGAGGAAAAAGAGTGAGAAGATGTGGTTACAGGGTGGAGGGGGGCAGACCTAGGAGAGTATGACATCATGGAAGATACCTGATAGTTCTGGAAAAGAGGAGTGAATGCTCCTGAATGATTTAAATGCCACTGAGAAGCCTAGTAAGATGAGAATTAAAAATAATTTTGAGGTTCGTCATGTTGTAGGTCATTTGTGATTTGGCCACAACGATTTTATTGGGGTAGTAATAGAAGACTCCAACTGAAGTGTTGAATGTTGACAGGTAAGAGAGAATTGGAGACATTGCTTGTAGAGAACATTTGTATTTATGGAAATCAGTCTTCCTTGTTTTTGGGGAAAAAAAGTTTAATAGTAATGTGATTAAAATCATGCTGAAGAAAGAGGCATTTATTAAACCATACACTCCTGTGATAAGAGTTCTAAATCTTTTTTCCATTTTCCAACAGGGACCCTGTTCTCTCCTGTTGTCTCACATTCCCCCTCCAACATAAAAGATATACATCAGGATTGCCATATGGTGGAAAGAAGCAGGCAGATAGAAAGATGTTGATAAAAACAAAATAAAACCCTGGAGAAGCAATGTACGCCAAAAGAAAAGAGGCAGATGGATAAGCTTACAGAGAAGAATTAGCCCTTAGCCTCTGCACAATCAATAAATGTTGACTAGCTATTGACAAGAAAGGAGACAGGAGAGCAAGAGAGGCACATGGGGGGGAAAGGCATCTCTTCATAACAACTGCTGTTGCCACCACCAAGCAGCTGTTCAAGTCCACAGCTCAGAACTTTCTGATCCTCTTACATTTCTCCTTAGGGGTCCAAACTCAAACCCTGATGCTGCAGTCTTAGAAGAGATGTCATGTGTGATTTATATTGCATTAGGCCAGAAATTGTTAAATCACTGAAAAGGCCAGGAGAAAACTTTGCCTATGCAGTGAGTGAATGAAGCTAATACCCTACTCTTTCCACACCCTGGGGTACAGTGATCCTTAAAGCCAAATAGTAATATGTGGTCAGAGTTGTAGCCTTTCCAGCTATAAAGAAGAAACTATATTTTAGAGATTTAAAAAGGAAACATTCTCTCTTTTCCTCAGTGGAATTAGTTTTAGAATGGTTAAGATTAGTTTAGATTTGGATGGTACCCTAAATTCACCCATTCATGTCTATTGGAAATACTTCTCTTGTAGGCGCAGTCTGAGAGCATCCTACTTGTACTTTTCTATGCCCTGTTGAAGAAGCTCCTATGTTGCCTATTTACATAGTTCATGTGCTAACAATTTTTCCTCTCACTCCCAAGGAACTGACATATTAAACAAATTCTCTTTATTTTAAAAACAAAGATATTAATTTATTAATTACTTAGGTGTGTCCTGGATAGGGGCAAGGATATAAAAACATATATCCAACATCAAGGATCCAATCAATTGAGTTAGTATCCAGACATCTGCTTGGTAAATATGGACTTAGTGGGCTGCTTTTTTCTGGCTGAGGGAAAGGACAAGCAGCCACTCAACTCCACAATAGGATACACACCTAGAGATAGAACAATCCTGTCCTCAGTGTAGGGTTGTTGATTTCAATACCCGAGAGAAATGACAACACTAAATATTGGGGTTGTTTTTTCATGCAGTACTAAAATATTGCTAGCAATATTGATATTTTGTAACAAATATGTCCAGAATTTATCAAACAAAAAACAGTGAAAATAAACATGTGTTACATTTCCACATCAACATTTCACCACATGAATTTGGCATCACTTGGTGGAGGAGGATCAAAGGGAGATGGCAGAGTGTCAGTGGCTTGTAGGAGGTGAGTGGGAAAGAAGCTGGATGAGGCTGAGCTGAGGATGTCAGAATTGTGAGGGGATGACTGGGAGCAGAGAAAGATAAAGATAAGAACGTGGAAGAAAGAGTCAGAAAAGGTGAACAAAACCACAGACAAATGTCTGAAACAATATTATTAAGCATACTATTAATACGGGTAGTATTAAAAACTACTACCAGCTTGATTCTTAAAAGCAACACAGTGAATTGGAGGTCAGTATTACATTTAATAAAGAAGTCAGGAGAAATACTGGCAAACGTTTGCCTTTTGCTTTCCTTTCTTCAAGATTTATAGAAGACCACCCAGAAAACTCCTTTTGAGTCACAGTCTATAGTTACTAGGTTTCATCTTTACTTATTGCTTCTGACAAATAAAAACATATGTTAACGTGCTCTCGTTCCAATGCTAGTGTTCAGCACTAATGATTTAATTGCCATGGCATGCAATCTATGTATACATTTATTCTATTCATTTCCTGCATTAAGTCAACCTTCCATGGCCCAGGCTTATTTGGAAAGTGACAGCAACAAACTAATCCAAAACACTGAATGTTTCATCTGGGAGAGTCGGACCATGTAGAGAACAAAAGCTGAAAGAGATGGGATTAATTCGCTCTATGTATGTTTATTGAGCACTATCTCAAACGTAAGGAAAACAAATATAAATAAGGTCAGTTTTCACTATCAATGAACTTACCCTTTCGTAAGGGGTAAGTTTAGGACTGGAGTGACTGTAATAAACAATTAAATCAGGTGTGACAGGTGGTAGGAAAAGAGTGAGAACAGGGTGCTATGGAAACAAGTAGGAAGGACTTTTATCTCAGACTAGAGGATGAGAAGAAGGGAGAAGTCATGAAAAGAGCAGAAGTAATGAGTCCCGAGCAGAGGCGTGGGAGAGACAGGTGTGATAATATTCCAGTCACAGAACCATGGACAATGGCTTGAAGTTGAAGAGAACAAGACAGGTTCAGAGAAGCAAGAGTAGATGTTCATGGGGCAAGGTTAGGCATGTATCTGATTCAGACGACAGCAGTGAGAGGTGGATGGAAAGTAAAGCAAGAGCAAGACCATTATAAGCTTGTTTGGGGTGTTTGGACTTTAACTGAAAACCATGCAGAATCAGTGGAAAAATTTAAAAGGGGAGACATATAAATATATTTGCACTCTAGAAATTGTCTCTGACTATATTAAGGAGAATGGACCAGAGGAAGTGAGGCCAGAAGAGTTAGAAAGGCATTATGGTAATATAGAAAAAATTAAATTAAATTAAATTAAGAAGTTAGAGTTTAAATGACTCAGTGTTGTGAGGAAGGAAGTAGACTCAGGTTTCTGGTGTGCCAAGTGCTTGGAGAATAGAATTATTCCTGGAGCTAAGACATGTTAATTCCCTTGTTCGGTCAAAATTCACTGGGTGCATACCCTGTGCCAGGTATTATTCTGGGTGCTGGGCACAGAAAAATAAGAATATGGACAAGGTACTTTAACTCATGGACCTTCAACTCTAGCAGTAAGAGTGGAATCAAGTTTGGTGGCAGGGAGGAAGCTGGTGGGGTTCTTCTTGACACAATGAGCCATGAGGTTTGTGGGAGATTATCCAGGTAGTGATTAGAAGGAAGGTGAAGATGGTGGTGGGAGATACTGACATAGAGTAAACAGCGTAGAAGAGGTTCTTGAACCCATGAGAGTGAACTTGAACACTTGGGGGAATGTGTGAAGGAGGATCCATGGAAGAACATAAGAAAGTTGGTAAAAATCCCTGATATTGTATGTAAAAATCATTGCATTTGTTTGTTTTATTGCTTGTTTTCAAAGTGGTTTGCAACCAGTGGTTTGGAGTTGGGAGAGAAAAAGGTAAAGGACCTTGGACTACAAAATCAAAGGGATAAATATAGGGAGAGGGGAACCAAATAGGAAAGTGAGGAAAGCAGCAAGAGAATTATTAGAAAAAATAAAATTATTACGTCAAGTGGTCCAATGAGCAGAGTCTTAAGAAAGAAGAAATAGTTAATAATTTCAAATTCTATAGAAGTGAAGAAAGATAAGGAATTAAATAACTGATTAAACAGGTAAGGTTGCTGGTGACCTTGGTGAGAACAGATTTCTTAGAAGGAAGGTATGAAAGCTATATCAGTGAGTTGAAGATAAGTGGGAGATAAGAAGGTGGAGACAGTGAGTGTATTCAACACTTGAAAGAAATTAGGGTGTAAGTGAAAGAAGAGAAAGGGTAGCAGAGATATAAACACACAGGTCATAAGAGGCTTATTTATTTGTTCTAATTAGAAGAGACTTGAATATGTCTAAATGTTAAAAGAAAGAGCAGGACCCAAGGAGATATTGGAAATCCTAGAAGATAACTGATGGACCCACATCTTTGAGGATTCAGGAGGAAATAGGACCCAGGACACCACATTATGGAGGAGTGTGGATACCACTTCTATGGAAGAGGAGAAGGGAGAGATGTTTGCCACTACAGATGATTTTATAGATTTAGGGGCAAACACAGATATAGTTCCCATATTATAATCTCCATTTTCTCCTTAAGCGGGTAGAGGGGTGATGGGATTCAGGATTTGAATCGTGATGATGTGCCATATATACTGTGGGGGAGGGGACATATTCACTGGAAGGGATGGAAGCTTATTTATGTTTGGAAGCCTCAAAGTTTAGTAGCATCAATCTGCACTTCAGTTTTCAACAGCAGATTTACTCAAAGACGGTACATTCTAGGTTTGTCGAATGAAAAATTAAGGATGCCTGGATTGAAAACATTAGTCTTAGTTGTACATTGATTAGAGTGATGGACCATGAGTTTTCTATACTCTTCAGACAAAGAAGAGTATAGAGTGATTTAATGATTAGGAGAGGATCAGGGAGGCAATCATGTATCCATAGGCTCAGAGAACAGAACAGATGTTTTAAAATAAGGGCAGAGATGTGATTGTAGTGGGGGAAAGGCGGTGGAGTCATGAGGGGAGTGGAGTAAGGCTGAGGTCAGAAGATGATGGAAAAGGCCTGTGGAAACTAGGAATATGGGAGAATTTAACTGCTTTAGCATAAGAATCTCAAAGGAGACCATTACAGAGTTGGAAGAGAGCTAGGATTGAAGATTTGAAGAAAGGAAGCTCAGTGCGGTTTGGGGGTTATATTATAGATAAAGTTAGATGGCTGGAGGAGTTTGATTCTGGCTATGACATAAGAGGATGTGAATAATCTCAGGTTCTCAAATGACTATTACGTGGGCACAGGGACGGGGAGAAAGAGAGCTCGTTGTAAATTCCTGCTTTCATAATTACCAGTCCTGGTCTATTTCCACATTCATCTTTGTAAGTTTTGTTTTTGATGTATATCTGTTTGTTTTACGATTTATCCTAATAAGGCAAATACATTTCTTTGGAAAAGATAAATCTAAAAACTAGTGAAAAGTTTTTCTTTTATCTAGTTTTCTAAACATGGATATTGATATTTTCTTAAAAAAATTAAATGTAATTTCCTTTTCCCAAAATCACTTTTAAGAGAATTAATTATACAGTAAGGAAACTGAAAAGGAAAGAAGTTCCTTCAAACATTATACATATATATCAAAATAGCTGACAGCCTTCTAAAGGCTTCTATTTTAAAGAAAACAATTGGTTTTAATAATTGAATTGCTTTATAAAAGTTTATGGGAAAATGTTTTGTAGACTTCCAGGTAACGGTTAGGGTATGGGCTGAAATTCAATTTATAATGACAAATGGTACTGAAATAGAGAAAAGCTGGCATATGTGCTGGAAACGGAGAAGGGTGCCTTACTTATGGTACACACTTCAAGGAACATCTACTGCGTATGGGGTCCACTGACTGCTGGAGGACTGACACAGGACACCTCCTACTACAAGGCAACTGCTTCACCAAAAGTTAATTGCATAATCCCTCCCTCTTTTACCTGTATACCCTGCATGCTCATCTTTTGTATTTTCTTGATCAGAGATAATTAGCAATACTTTTACAGTGAATTTAGTCATTCTTATTTGTGTGTGTGTATGTGTATGTGTGTAAGCTGACAGTAACTGTATTAGAAAGATTTAATTCAGTTGTGAATGACAGAAAACCCAAAATAACAACTAAAACAAGGTTGGAATTTATTTTTTTCATGTAAATTAAAAAACTGAAGAGAGGCCAGGACTGGCACTATGCTGTTTGGTGTTACAGATCTAAGATCCATCATCTTTGTTGCTATACCATCATGTCCCTTTGAGTTCACTTCCCGGAGGTGGCATGCACCATTTTTTACTTGCTATTGATCAGACCATAGCCACAATCACACACCTAGCTTCAACAGAGGCTAGGAAATGAAGCCATGAGGCCAATCCTATACTTGTCTTTATAGGGAAGAAAAGAAGAATGGATTTTCAGTGAAACTAGCAATGTCTGTCTTACTACTCTTGGCTCTAGAGTGGCTAATCAGAGCATTGAATTCATTTGGCTTCCACGATTGGTTCAGAGATAGGTTCATGTCCAAAGCCTGTGAACTACAAAGTGTAACAGAGATTGTAACAGGAAAGGAAAATACACTAAGTCAAGCAGATATGACTAAATTCTGGGAAACTCTCTTTCAGACTTGATTGTGGATCATTGTAAGTGTGGCACTGCTGGAGACCACAATAAGAGTAAAGCTAAAGAAGAAAACTGAACAAAGAGATGGAGATATTAAAGAATGACAGCATCTGACCCTAGAATAGAGCTATGCCTGAGCTTTGACTCACCCTGGTTATTTCAATTAAATGAGTCAGTAATGTTTTGTTGGGTTTTTAATACATAGGATGGAAAGCTTATTGACGAAAAGAGAGAGCTGGGGCAAAGGGAAGTACTAAGGAAATATACCACCTGGATTCTATTTTACTGTCATGGATCAGCTCTATTTAAAAACAATCTAGCACAGGATGATGTGCCCACATTCACAAAATAAAAGAATGAAAGACCAGACAAGCTCACATCCAGACACAATCTGTGAAACTTTTAGAGCACCAAGAAGAACTAAACCCTCCGAAAATCTTTCAGAAAGAAAAAAATGAATTGTCCATAAATGAATGAAAATCAGACTTGCATCAGAATTCCTACCAGCAACACTGAATGCTAGAAGAGAACAGAGAAATGCCTACAGCATTGAAGGAAAGAAGTTTCAACCTTGAATTCTACTATCACAAAATATAGTAACCAAGGTTGACAGAACTGAGATATTTTTAGATGTTTGAGAGCCTAGAAATTTAACACAATTTTCAATATAAAATTGTGTTCAGTAGCTAGCAACTGAAATCAGAAATAACAGTTACTTAAATGGGATATGTTTTTCTATCTTCCTTATAAGATATGTTTGTAGCCAGCAGCCATATACTGTAAGTACAATTTATTGTAACAGGGCTGGTTCTATGTTGTCAACAAGGACCCAGGCTCTCCTCTGTCTTTTTATTATTCTTAGAGCATGGCTTCCATTCTCAAGATTGCCTCATGTTTCAAGTGACTGCAGGAGTCCCTTCCATTACTTCTGTATTCCTGTTAGAAGTAGGTACATCTCTATTTGTAGAGTGCTTACTAGCTATTTTTGCCCATCTAAGAAGTTTTCCCTGATGTTGTACCAAATAATGCCTCCTTAAGTTATCAGACCTACCTGGCTGCAAGGTGGCATCTTTTATTTAGGTACCGTTCAGCCTGAAAGAAAACAGTGAGATTTTGTTCCCAAGAAAGAGAAGAATGGGTATTGAGGAGGCAACTTAGTGTCACATTTACTAGTGAGCAGCCACACCTCCCATATCTCATTTTGTAAAGTTAGCTGAGTTTGTACTCTGGTAAAATGAGGGAGTAGATTAAGAAATAAAAAGGCATAAGAACAACAAACCAGAGCAATGAAGGGAAATCTCAGGATGACAATTGTCTATTAGGTCTACAGTGCAGTAGGAGAATGGTGGGCTCTGGGAAGGAGATCTCTGAAGATAAAAGAAGATTACTTGAAAGGAATTGTATGATTAAAGAGATGGAACAAACTTGAGGCATGATAAAGCATGATATTCAAGATAAAAGGAAAGGAAATATGAAATTCCAACAGTTTCAAGCAACTGTTGGAATATAAGAGAATTTATCTTTGTCTTGATGCTCCTAATATTCTCTTCTAAGTGGCTCAGGTGTTATGGTATTTCTCACATAGAAAGCAAATGTAATTCTAGTACTTATTCATAATAATTTAGTAATGTTTAAATGGTTTTCAAATTTAGTCAACCCATGGATGTATAGTGTAAGTATATAAATATTATATAAATATATAAATATAAATATAAATTGTGTAAGACTTAGCTGTGGTTGCAGAATGAATGTAAGTATTAACAAAAAAGCCAGTATAAATGTAAAATAATAGCACACAGTGGGAAATGGAAGGGCAGAGGAACTGTGGAAGGAAATATAGGGACACAGATATTTAAAATACTAAATATAATGGCAAACAGAAGAATCACAACAAACATTGAGAAGAGAAGTAGAGAAGGCTCAAGTTTGACTAAGCAACATTATTGTTTTTGTTGTAATTTTAGAAAATCAATCAATACTTATTTGGAATATTTAAATCAAGAGGAAGAGATATAAGTACATTATTTTAGTGTTTTGAAGTTAAAAGAAGGTAAATCAGGTTGCTCCTGGGGAGTGGGAGAGGGTTTGAACAGTATGGGGTAAGGATGTATAGAAATTAGGATAAGCCAAGCTGATTATTTGATTTATTCACACATGCATGCATTATTTAAATAACTATAAATATTACAAAAATAAAAGTTACAAAGCAGCCATACAGGAAGCCTTCAAGTTTTTCTTGGGAGTCTTACAAAGCACAAATCCCAGCAGGGAAGCAAGGGCTTGTTACTAGTACAGTGTCTCTGATGCAGTGGGCACTACTTAGGGGACTGAGTATAGACACAGCATGAACCTGTTCCAGCCAAACAGAAACTGGTTCCAGAAAATTAACCTCTGGTGAAGTAGCTTTACTTAACACAGAAGGGAGAAAGCATAGCAAATGCTCCTCTGCCAGCACTAAGCTCAACTTGACATCTCTCCTCTCAGGTTGTTGCATAACTTAATTATTGATGTAAATTTAGATCTACCAGCTTTCTAGCATGCTCAAAAATTTTATTAATAACCAGGTATATAGTGAGGAGGTATTATATATATATCCATATCCTGTTGCTGTAATATTAGGAAAAGATTAAGACTGGTTATATGGTATACCAGTCAGGGTAGGCAAGACATTGCTACAGTAACAAATGTGAAAAATCTCAGTGGCTTAAAACAGGATGATTTTATTTCTTGCTTCTGTCACATACATAACATGAGTTGACAACAAGCTCTGTTCCAAGTTGCCTTTACTCTAGGACCCAGTATGATGAAGGAACCATTAACTGGAGTGTTGTTGATCACAGAGGCACAGGGATTATGAAGAAGAGTATGGCAAATAGTGCATGACTCTTCATATTTTATGGGTCAAACCAAGTCATGTGACCATGACTGATTTTTTTTTTTTAAAGGAAAAATGTACAATCTCTGACCTGAAAAAAAGAAAACTAAACATATGCAAACAGCCTTAATGACTATCATGTTAGGAAATAGAAAAGCAATTTTAGAATGAAAATCATCAGTAGAAATTCAGAAGTAAATCGATAATTCAAAAAACCAAATGACTAATTAGAAAGACAAATGGTAATTACCCTTAAAGTGCAGCAAAAATGTTCAAATGCATAAAGGCAATAAGAATGACTAGAGTAGATATTTAAGACCAGAGACAGGAGATCCAATGAAAGATGCAATATTTTTTATTAAACAAGAGAGGGAAAACACTGAAGAAGCTTTCCTAGTCTGAGAAAGGTCTAGATGTACAGATCAAAATGTTCACCTAGAAGTAGAAAAAGCTAATGAAAGGATAAAAATACCTACATATATCCTAGTTCAATTTTTAAACCTCAAGAATAATAAAAGAACGCTGGGTATCCAGAAAGGGAATTTATTATTTTATTTTATAAATTTATTTATTTTATTTTTATTTTTATTTTTGGCTGTGTTGGGTCTTTGTTGCTGCAGGCGGGCTTTCTCTAGTTGCAGCGAGCAGGGACTACTCTTCATTGTGGTGGCTTCTCTTGTTGCATAGCATGTGCTCCAGAGCGCAGGCTCAGTAGTTGTGGCTCACGGGCTTAGTTGCTCCGTGGCATGTGGGACCTTTCTGGACCAGGGCTTGAACCTGTGTCCTCTGCACTGGCAGGTGGATTCTTAACCACTGTGCCGCTAGGGAAGCTCCAGAAAAGGAATTTAAATTTTTATTTTTTCTTGAAATTGAAATATAACTTACATTTTTAAAAAAGTTGTAATTGAACAGCTCAGTGAAATTATTCCATGAGAAGACAATTGAGTGACCACTGCTCAGGCCAAGAAATGGAACATTCCCAGTACCCTAAAGGCATTCTCATATGTGCTCCTCCCCAAAGGTAAGCACTATTCTAACTTTTATAACTGTATGAATTTTGCCTAGGTTTACACTTGGAGGTTCTCTTACCTGGCTTTATTTTTTCTCTTATCATTATGTTGTTGAGATTCCAACATATTGCTTTACTGTAATTGCAGTAGATTGTTTCATTGCTGTATACAATTCTATTGTGTGAATATACTAATTTTTTTATTATTCTAGTGTTGACACCATTGATAGAGTAGTTTCAAGTTGTTTGCTATTACAAATAATGATTCTAGAAACATTCTGGTACATGTGTTTTGCTGTACACACACATATTTCATTTGGATGTGAAATTGTGAAATTTATTACTCCACTGTTAACTTTATTTGAGGCCATCGTTGGTTGCCTTGTTTACATTGCAGTCCTCCTCTTTTTTTTTAGAACTCACATTCTTTTTGCCTTCTTTTCTCCATAACACTGAACGCTTATCTAATAAACTATGTTCTATTTATTTATTTTGTTTAGCTTCTATAGTTTGGTCATTGGAATATAAGTTCTATTAGGGCTGAGATTTGTGCATTTTGTTAATGGTTGCTTTCCCAACATATAGAAGACGTGTCAAAAACTTTTGCTGAATAAATTAATTATTTTATATAATTATTAGTGAGGCTTAACATCATTTTATATATTTATTTCACATTTGTATCTCTTTTCTGTTCATTGCCTTTTTATAGCTCTTGCTGCTTCTTCAGTATTTAATATATGCATTTTGAAAATGTGGAAACTTTACTTTGTATCTTTTATATGTGTTGCAAAATTGTTTTCTAGTTTGCTATTGGCCTTTTGAGTTCGTTTATGGTAATTTTTTAAATATGTATTTTATTTTGATGTAGTCAGTGTTATCTGTTTTTTTTTTTTTTCCTTTAAAGCCTCTAGATTTTATGACCAATTTAAAAAGACCTTACTCACTTCAATATTATAAATGAATCAACACACCAAGGAAGGGAAGTGCCAGGGGTGGTGGTGGTGGTGGCATGAATTAGGAGATTGAGATTGACTTATATACACTAATTTGTATAAAATAGATAACTAATAAGAACCTTCTGTATAAAAAATAAATAAAATAAAATTCAAAAATCCAAAAATAAATAAATCCACAGTGCTTTCTTTCTAGAATTTTTATACTTATTTTAATCTCTCCTCCATTAAAATGTATCTTGTTGTAAGGAATGAGGTAAGGGCTAGCTATAATTTTATCTAACATGATTTATAGAATTATCCCTTCATTCCCCACTAATTTGAACCGGAATCAATACCATAAAGTAAAGCCAATCATGTTTGAATCTATTTTCTTTCTATTCTGTTTCATTGTTTGGTTTAATTTATCTCTAGTGTCCATATAAACATTTATTCATCTTTAGTGCTAAAGTTTCAAAAATTATTTTATATATATAATGTATTTTAAAGTTGTATGACCATCTATCCCTTTTACTGGCATACCTCGGAGATACTGTGGGTTGGATTCCAGACCACCGTGAATATTGCAATAAAGCTAGTAACTTGAATATTTTGGTTTCCCAGTGCATATAAAAGTATGTTTACATTATACTATAGTCTGTTAAGTGTGCAGTAGCATTATGTCTAAAAAATACAATGTGCATACTTTAATTAAATAATACTTTATTGCTAAAAATTGCTAACCATCATCTGAGCTTTCAGTGAGTTATGGTAGTGACACCAAAGATCACTAATCATAGATTACCCTAATACATATAATAATAATGAAGAAAATTTGAAATATTGTGAGAGTTACCAAAATGTGACGCAGAGACACAAAGTGAGCAAATGTTGTTGGAATAATGACACTTATAGCTTGTTGCAGTGTTGCCACAAACTTTCAATTTGGAAAAAGTGCAATATTTGTAAAGCACAATAAAACAAGGTGCAATAAAATGATATGCCTTTATAAGATTTTTATAATTTTCTCTATTATTAGAAAATTTCCTAGCTATCTTTATATATTTTTACAATATGGACTTACTATAACTTTGTTTACAGGCATACAAAATCAAATCCCAAACCAAAATCTCCAAAAAGAAAGTATGCAAACAATATAATCCTCTTGGCATGTTGGTTAGGATTGTGTTGAATATATAGATTAGCTTAGTGAGGAGTGGTGTACCCATGGGATTATATCTCCCTATCAAAAAGCTTAAGATTTTTTTTTCAGTTATTCAAATTCTCTTTTATGCTTCTTTACAGATTTTTTAAAAGATTTTTAAATTAGGTCTGATACAAAACTAGTAAAATTTATATCTAACTATTTTATCATGTTCATGGTTTTTTGAAACAATATTCTTTTTTCTAATAGTCTGATTTTTAACTGGACTTTTATATATTTTTATATAAAAAATTAAGTTTAATTTTTTTCTAACAAATTTATAAATAATTCTCATGGCATAGAGGCATTATTTTCTATAACTATGATAATTTTACCTAGGACACATGAGTTGATAAAAGCAGAATCTGATTAATTACAAAAGAAAAAATATAGAATTTATTTATAAATTTATTATTTAGGAATATTGAAAAATTCAATTAATTTAAAATATTTTAAAAATAGGTACATATCAGGAAGTATCTCAGAAGAAAAATATGGAGAGAGGAAAAATAAGAAATACATACTTACTAAGAGATTTAAAATATCATTAAAAGTCTAAATACAACTCTTTGATTTTTGATGCAGATGCCAATGCATATCAAAAGGAGAGCAAATAGTATTTTAATAAATGGCGCTAAAACAACTGGATATTTCTATAAAAACAAAATGAACTTTGACCTTTACCTCAGACCTTACACAAAATTTAGCTCAGAATGGATCATAGATTTAAATGTAAAAGCTAGAATTATAAAAGTGTTTGAGGGGTTAGGACTCTTCATGACATTGACATCAGCAAAATACTCACTAACAATAAAAAGATAAAGGTTGGAAAATTGAATTACACTAAATGCATAAACTTCTGCTTATTGAAAGACATCTATTAATGAAAATAAAAAGGAAAGCTAAAGACTTAGAGACAATGATGAAATACATATATTTAACAAAGAACATGTACACACACATTTTTACCATTCAGTAATAAGAAGGCAAAACACAATTAAAATAGCCAAAAATGTGAACATATGCTTTACATAAAATGATATATGTTTGGCCAATTATCATGTGAAAAGATGCTCAACGTAGTAGTTAAGGAAATGCAAATTAAAATCACAATTAAAACACCACTACATATCCACTAAATGGTTAAAATTTAAAAGTTTGACAATACTAATGGTTGTCAAAGATATGGAATAAGTGAAATTTCATACAGTGTCAGTGAATATGTAATCTGGAATAACCATTTTGGAAAATTGACAGTTTCTAATAAAGCTAAATTGGAAGTTTCTAATAATGCTAAAGCTAAAATATGAATTAGCAATTCCCTGACTAAATGAAATAAAAAGGTAGGTCCAAAATGATTTGCTCACAAATGTTCCTGACAGCTTCATTAATAATATTTTTTACTTTGTGTGGTAGGTAGAATAATGACCTTGCAAAGATTTCTATGTCCTAATCTCTGGAGCCTGTGAATATGTTATTTTATATGGCAAAAAAGACTTTGCAGAGGCAGTTAAGGATCTTGGATGGGGGGATTATCCTAGATGATTTAGGTGGACCCAATATAATCACAAGGGTTCTCATAAATGGAAAAGGGAAGCAGGCAAGTCAGAGATGAAAAGATGTGAGGAAGATGTCCTGGCTTTGAAGTTGGAGGAAGCCCAAGAGCCAAGGAATTGGACTGCCTGTAGAAGCTCAGAAAAATGCTGTCTTCAAGTCTTCAGAAGGGATGAAGTTCTGCTACACCTTATCCTTTAACCTCGTGAGACCTATTTTGGAAGTCTGATCTCCAGAACTGTAAGATGATAAATTTGTGTTGTTTTAAGCTACCAAGTATGTACAAATTTATTACAAGAGCAATAGGAAATTAAAATATCTGAAATATTTATCTACTGAATAAACAAATTATGGTATATTTATTAAAAAAATACTACTCAGCAATAAAAAGAAGTCAACTATTGATACATAAAATTACATGAATGATTGACTGGAACACCATGCTGTGCTGAGTATGTGCCATGTGGTTCAATTAATAAGAAATTCTCAATTAAAGTGACACAGTAGATCAGTGGTTGCCTTGGGCAGGGATGGAGATGATTGCCTACAAACGTATGTGAGGGAACTTTTCCGAGTAATAGAAATGTTCTATATCTTGTTTATGGTGGTGAATACATGGTATATACATTTGTAAAAAAATCTTCAAACTGTGCACCTCAATAAGTACATTTTATTGTATGTAAATTATAGCTCAATAAAGTTTACTTTAAATGGAAAAAAACGACCAACTTTAGAATTAAAAATATGAAATAATTACATTTAATATAAAATTGATTAAAAATGAGAATCTTATATAAACTAGAGTTCAAAATTGAATAAAATAATACCATGGAGAAATTCTTTTAAAAATTAGAAAACTACTGGCAAAAAACGGCAGAGCATAAACATAATTTTTCTGAATAATTTCTTAAACTTTTTTGGAAGAATTAAATTCTAAACTGATTAAACTACCCGAGACAGTGTAATTTATGACTGGAATTGGTATAAATTTTGATAAATTTATACATAAAATAAAGTTCAGTCATTAAACTATTTTACATGTAAAAATATGAGTGCCATATAGTTGAGTGAAATTCAATTATTTTATTTAATACTTACTGAATGTCCACTGTATTTTAACCATAGATAATAGAAAAACCAAAAATGGACCTTGTTCTCACAACACTTACTGTCTTGTGAGAGAGAAAATCAAATAAACAAGTACAAATTACTATGACATTGTGATTTATAGTAAGAAATATATATTTGGTCTTTATCCATTGTTCCAGGGACAGAGCTCCTAAAACCCTTAGAATTTTCTAAGTGATGAGAGTGAAAACATATCTTTTGTTTTATTAATGAGGTGAATTTTGGACACCTAGGGATGAGAGCTGGTTGCCAGGAGAACCAACCTTGTTGTTAAAGGGTTAGAACTTTGAGTCCTACACCCCTGACCTCTGGGGTGGGGAAAGAGGTGCTGGAAATTGAATTCAATTAGGAATAGTAAATGATTTAATCAACCATGCCTATGTAATGAAGCCTCCATAAAAACCCAAAGAATTTTGTTCAGAAAACTTCAGGGATGGGGAACACATGAAGATTTGGGGAGAGTGGCACACTCATAGAGGGCATGGAAGCTCCTCCCTACTTTCCCATACCCTGCCCTGTGTATCTCTTACATCTGGCTAAGTTAAGTCCTTTCTTAATAAGCTAGTACTCTACTAATTTTGATGTTTTTTCTGAGTTTTGTAAGCCTCTCTGGCAAATTAATCATATCCAAGTATTTGCTTTATAGCCATTCAGTCAGAAGCCTAGGTGAAATCTGAAGTGGGGTAGGGGTGAGGGGACAGTCTTGTAGGGCTGAGCCCTTAACCTATGGGATCTGAATTGAATTGCCAAACACTTAGCTGTTGTCCAAGAATTGCTTGGTGGTATGGAGAATCCTCCCTCCTGACTACATACACACCTTGGGATTGGTGACCAGAATAGATAGATACATACTACCATAAGAAATTTATAAGATATTGGGTATATAGGAGCCGTGACTAACTTAGATTTAAGCTAGGAAGTATAGAGGGAATCAACTTGGCAATATTTCCTAGATCAAAAGATATTCAGACTGAACTTTGTGCATAAGCATTCAATTTGGTAATCCTTTATTTATTGTACAACACCTAGTCAGCCTATTACCAGAAAGAGAATCCTGCTTTTTAGTCTTCAATTCACTGCAATCTGCCTCTACCAGTACATTAAAAGTGTTTCTTGCTAAAATTAACAATGACTTCTTATTTCCTGACTCAATAGACACTTAAGTTCTTAGCTTGCTTTCTCTCTCAGCAGTACTTCTCATGTCTGGTCAATCCCTTCTCTTAGAAACTCTCTCTTCTCTTGGTCCCCCTATTAGTCTGCTAGGGCTTCCATAACAAACTATTGCAGTCTGGGTGATTTAAATGACAAAATTTATTTTTCAGGTTCTGATGAACCTAGGGGCAAGACAGGAATAAAGATGCAGAGGTAGAGAATAGACTTGAGGACACAGGGAGCGGGGAGGGTAAGCTGGGACGAAGTGAGAGAGTAGCACTGACATATATACATTACTAAATGCAAAATAGATAGCTAGTGGGAAGCAGATGCATCCCACAGGGGAGATCAACTCAGTGCTTTGTGACCACCTAGAGAGGTGGGATAGGGAGGGTGGGAGGGAGATGCAAGAGGGAGGGGATATGGGGATATATGTATAAATATAGCTGATTCACTTTGTTATACAGCAGAAACTAACACACCATTGTAAAGCAATTGTACTCCAATAGAGATGTTAAAAAAAATTCAGTTTTCACAGTTCTAGAGGCTGGAAGTCCAAGATCAAAATGTTAGCAGATTGGATTTCTCATGAGGCATCTCTCTTTGGCTTTCAGATAGCTGTCACCTCTGTGTGCTCACAACGCCTTTTCTCTGTGCATGTGCATTGTTGGAGTCTCTTCCTCTTCTTATTAGAACACCAGCAATCTTAATTGCTTCTTTAATGACTTTATCTCTAAATATAGCCACATTGGAGGCAGGGCCTTCAACATATGAATTTTGGCAGGAACACAATTCATTCCAAAACAGTTTCCTACCCAAGAAACTTTTTCTTCCTATCTTCTTTAACAGTTCTCTCTTTCTTCCTTCCATTTCTTAAATACAAAAATAATTTAGGGCTAAGTGTCAGGACCTTTTTTTTTCTCATTCTGACTCTAGCTTTTTTCTCATGCTCTAATTATTTTACATTCCATCTCCAAGCCATTGGTTTCCAAATACATAATTCTAGTCTACTGTATTCCTTTAACCGTAGGAGACACATAAGTTCTCCAAGTGGTAATATCACATCAAAGGACAGGCTCACATCACACTTGAGGAAGGGGGTGAACGTGGGACTCCCTCTAAGGTGACCACCAGGTTCACTCTTTAACAATCAAAAATCTCATCTGAAATTGTGTCAGTAAGTGCTTCATTTTACATCCCATTACACAACAATGACTAATATTTATGTTTTTACTATATACCAGGCATTCTTCTATGAGCTTTACATATGTTAATTCATTTTTGTAACTCTCATGACAATTTTATTCTGACTTTATCCCAGTTTTACAGATTATGAAATTTAGTGCTAAGGTAATTAAATAAATTGCTTAAGGTCACACAGCTTGTAAGTGACTGTAATTACCTTGTAGTCTGACTCCAGGGCTCACATTCTCAACCCTTGTGCTAAAACTATGATTATGCATATAACACTTATCTTATGATAAAAGTGGCATTTAAATCAGGATAAAGAAGTTTTAGTCAAAAATATTAGGATAATTGGAGTATTATTAGAAGAAAATTAAGGCATTGTCAGATTTTTTTTTTCTTCATAATATATGTCGAATGAACTAAAGACTTGGGTATAAAACACACATCCTTAAAAAGTAGAAAATATATAAATATCTTTTAAAATACTTTTCAGTGAAGGATAGATATTCCTATACATGATCTTATGAGCTGAAAAGAAAGAAAAATCTAGCAGATTTGACTATGCTCATTTATTTATAAGAAAATCCTATGCCACCAAATACCACAAACAAATGAAAAGACATGCATAAAGCAGAGAGAAATTTACTATTGATTAACACAAAAACAAATGGATGCTACATAGAAAAATACAAAATAACAATTATTTCACAGAAGGATATATATGTGTGTGTATATATATATATATCATAGACATACAAAATCACATTATAAATAAAAATTAAAACATTTTTCTCTCTCAAGTTGATAAACTTATTTTTTAATGATAATTCTCAGTGCAGGTGTGGGTGTGAGAAATTTGATATTCCTACATTGCTGAGCTAGTGGGTATATAATTGGTAAAACCTTTCTGGGGAACAATTTTGTAATAAATATTTGGCTTAAAAATTGTCAACTTTTCTTACAAGTATTGTTACCTTTTAGCCTAGCATTTATCACTAAGAAAGTTACTCTAAAGGAATATATTCACGCCTACACACTTATTTTGTAAAGATTTTTATTGACAATTATAGCAGTGAAATATTGATAACAATCTAAGTATCCTGTATGCAAGGATTGTCACAGTTGGTTGGAAAATTAATTTTGCTGCTTTATGCTCAACTATGTAATACTTCATTGCAGGGTTCAGTTTGCTTTCAGAATTAGGGTCTCCACACTGACAAGTCAAGGCCTGAATTGAGCATAAATGGTAGAATATTCAGGGGCCCATGAAAACCCTCAATATGGACTCTTAGACTATGTCTGGGAATCCTATGGCTTTTGACGTAATGTGATTCCATTACACTACGTAACTTGAACTCTGCCACACACTAATTTAGTTTAACTTTTGCTGGGTAAATTAAAACCATTCAGGCTTCCCTGGTGGCGCAGTGGTTGAGAGTCTGCCTGCCGATGCAGGGGACACGGGTTCGTGTCCCGGTCCGGGAAGATCCCACATGCTGCGGAGCGGCTGGGCCCGTGAGCCATGGCCGCTGAGCCTGCACGTCTGGAGCCTGTGCTCCGCAACGGGAGAGGCCACAACAGTGAGGGGCCCGCGTACCGCAAAAACAAACAAACAAAAAAAACCCAAAAAACCTTTCTTCATGTCTTTCAGAACTGTCATGAAGAAATAGCTTCCCTTGTGAAAACACCCATATCATTATTATCATCGTCATCAGCACCATCATCATCACCATCAGTATGATTTGTACCCTGTTAATTTTGTTAAGCTGGGATCTACAGTTCCCAGAACCCCCTTCTCTATATAGTTCTGGGTTACTGTTGGCCAAAAGCGATACTTGAATGAGATTTGGAGGGTGGAAATAAAGCAGCAGCCGTTATCTGTTGAAGGTTGTTTTAGTTTAGCCAGTTGTAGTGATAGACAGATGCAGAGTGGGTTTCTCACTCTCCTCTGCTCCACATCCAGTTCTTTTTCCTAATCACTGACCATATTGACCAAGAGCAGCTCTAGGTTTACCAATAAATGCTGGGCTGTGGACCCACTGTCCGTAGGGTGAGACCTACAGAGACAAAATGCCTTTCCATAGACCTTTCTAAGAACTTCCCTTCCTGCTGTAGAGTTGCTAGTTAAAAGACAGAGCCCTCATTTGAATTTGAATTTCATATAAATACCAAATACTTTTTTTGTATAAATATGTCCTTAAATACTGCAAAAGTCAATTATAACAATAAAATATTGGTAACAGTCTAATTTCCCTTAATAAAGGACAGTCCTGAATTAGTTGACATATTAATCTTGACACTTTATCCTTAAACGTATAGTCCTCCACTAAGGTACATATTCATCCTAAAAAAAAGTATTTGTTGTTTATCTGAAATTCTAACTTAACTGGGAATCCTGTATTTATTTGCTTGATCTGACGATTATTTATTTATTTGCTTGATCTGACTATTCTAGCTGTGGTGGATTGATATGCTTGGTTCTTAGATCCACTGATTTATGACCCCTTCTTCAACACTCTACCTCCACTTACAAATGTTAACTCTTCCTTCTTCTGCAATTGTGTAAAGTCTACTTCCTAGAGTAAATCGCCTTTCCCATAGTACAGTCACTCTTCTCCTCTGATTCCTAACTTTTATAATAGTAGTAATGATGACAATAAAAAAAAACAGTAAATGCTAAAGTTTATTGAAGTTCACTAAACGCCAAACTCTGTATTAAGTTCTTTACATTAATTCTATGTCAGTTACTATTATTTACTCCATTTAAAATTTAATACATCTTAGAATTCAATTAATACATGGTAGTTATATACAATTTCTGTTGACCTCAGATATTATTCACTTCTCTCTTTTTCTTCTCTATTGTTCCTCAAAGGAAGTGTGAAGTGGATTAGTTATTTCAGACATCTGCATCCAATAAGAAAGGAAACTGAGGCACCAAAGATTTTGGAGAAACTTTCAAGGTCATATACTGAGTTAATGGAACCCTTGGGAATAGAATTTACCATCTCTGAGATTCCAAGCTGCTGTCTTGATTGTTGTGCTGAACAAAAACTATATATCTTTAGAAGAGAAAGAAAAATAAATCTTGATATTTCAAAGAATCAGTGCCCATTAAGTTTCTATATTTTATGTGGAGACATTTATACTTTGATGAAAATGTCCAAATGTAACTTACTCCATAAGTTTTAATATTTATTTTTAATCCAAGAAGCTTATATGTCCCTTTGTTGTTCTTACAAAATCAGATTTTATATTCTTTATCAAACATGTGTTTGAGTTTGGTTTCCAAACATAAGCATGGTTTTCATGTAAGTGCCCCACAAGCCTGGAACAATGGGTTTCATATGTAACCCAGACAAGATATTTAAAATAATCTCTTGGAATTTCTTGTTCCATCAGAAATTCTTTCTTTAAGATGAGATTTAGATGAGAAAAGTTTGGGACAAAAATCAAAGAAAAAGAAAAATGGCCAATATTTGAGGAAATGAAATAAACTTGATTGATATAAAAGCTTTCAATGAAAGAGTAATACCAGCAACTTATCCTTAACAAGCCAAACCTAGAAACTGTCTTATGGAGAAAAATGTGATTTCAATGTAATTCCAAACATCGCTGTAAATCCTTAAGCATGAAAAAGATATTTTCCATTTGTTCTATAATTAATTAAATAGAGGTTTTCTAACAACAGGTGTTCACTTTTCCCTCCTTCTCTTATTTGGGGGATGTTTAGCAAATACAAGTTATTTCCTCCTAGAGGTGAAACTCCCATGCACCTCTTTATACTGTCTATGTATTACAAAGTATTTGTTTTGTAGAACAAATACTTTGTTTTGGAAGTACCTTATTTAGTGTCAGAGTGGAATAAGAGGAGAAAAAGAGGAGAAACTTGCCTGGACCAGGAGGACTGATATCAAGGACCTGGTTTTATTTTCATAGTATTCATAAGAACATTCCTTAGCTTAAATTAGGTGCAGTAATTTATAAAGCCTATCTTTTAACTCCCAAGTAAGGCTGTATTACAAATTGCACACAATATTCCAACAAAATTTTTAGTTATAACCATACAGTGTAGTGACTTAAAATAGAGTTTCTAAAAACAAAATTTTTAGTTACAACCATACAGTGTAGTGACAGAAAGACAAGTTGTTCTTTCTGATCTATTGCAAGCCAATATTTCACAAAATATAATAAACACAAATTATTACAAAAATGATCATATACTTGGATGGACAATATCAAATAGCTATAAAAGTTTTAAAATATTACTTAAGTTTTATTTCTGTGCTACCTTGTTGTGGGCATGCACCTGTTGATGGACCAGTCTTTGAGTGTTTAGTCTTTGGTATTCAATTACTTAGGCTCAAATTCCATTTCTACTATATTTCACTTGCCTCAAGACCCTCTTCAAGTTACTTAAATGTAAAGTAAGAATAATATTAATACCTTGTTCAAAGTTTGTCATGAAAAAATTTAATGAGGTACTATATGTGAAACATTGGGAAGTATATCTAGCACACTACAGTGTCAGTAAAGTCACCTCACCATAATTATGACATGTAGTTGTATAACATACAATGGACTTTCCCACATATCATTTCATTTATTCCTCACAAAATCTCTGTGGGAGTTATGATTTTCCTCCACTGAACAGTTGAGAAAATCAAGGGTCAAGTGTTTAAATGGTTAAAGTATTGAAAAGGTTGCACAGTTGGTAAATGATAAAACCAGGAGTTAAATTTGATGCTAGTTCTCTCTTAGTAGATCTTGCCCTTTAAGCCATGTCAAAAGCTACATGAAGTAATTGTTTTCTTCATACAAAACAAAGTCTTCCTGCTGACTTCCTGAGCCACTTGGACTCATTACAAAGCTTGACAAAAAGCAGGACCATCCTAGCAATACCGAGATCTCTTGATCACCTCTCATTTAGTAGACTTCTTCCATAGGAGAAGTTCTTGTTGACACCACACTTATGTTTCCTTTTCACAGCTACTGAAGAGAGAGGTGTGTACAATTTGTGTTTCCAGCACAGAGTGTTGTATATCTGGTTAATGTGATGGCAGCTGTACTTTAGATGTTGGAAATGTCAATTGAAAAGTAATTTCCAACCCTGAGATGAGGTAAATGACCAACTCTTTTCATGTTTTAGTGGATGGTCTGGCTTACCTTTTCATCTTGAACATGTCCAGATGATATGAAGGTTTCTTTGAGGTTTAGATATTTTACTTCTTACGAGTCCAAAGAAATGTTTACTTCTTCCTCTGGTTAAATAGTGCATATGAATTTTCAGAGACAGAGACAAATAAGAAATTCATATGGAACTGAAATATTAGTAATTATGATCTCTATTTGATTCAGAAACAAAGGAAGACATGAGACCCTAGATGTGTTAAGAGAATAAAATATCCCTGTGTCAGTAAATTAAAAAGGGAGTTACAAAAAGCAAATACCATGGATGCATTTTCTTCAATAATGCCTTCAGGGAAACTTACATTCAGAAAAGAAAACTCTTCAATTATACAGCAGCACAAAATGAGCTTAGTGTAAACAAACCACTGTCCACTACACAAAATAAAGTTATGAACATCTCATTAGCTAATTTAAAAACCAAGTGATAAAATGAGTTTAAAAATCATGTAGAATAAAGTAACGTGGGTGAAGGTAAACCCGCAACATCCAGAATTATGTCTCAATGCTTCACTGTGTATATCAAACCTTTCGGAAGAAACACTCTCTCTTCTGTCAAAAGTGTCAAATAAATGAAGTAACTCAACTACACTTGTTTGGGAGCAGCCCTGTGCTCTCAAAATTCTGGGCTGAGGTCAGGAGTGCTATAGCAACCATTATGAAATGTGAGATTTCATTGTGCCCTAGACTCTTGTTTACTGCACAGAAAGGACTTTGCACTAGATAAATATAGAGAGTTCCAGGCATTGCACTGTTAGTGGCCAAAAAGCAAATAACCTTTAGTTGGAAAGTAGAGCTGTCCCAGACCTAACAGACAGGGATTGAGAGCTGACTGCAGTGAACATGGTGGAAACTATTTTATTAAGGTGAAGGGAGATTACTATGTTGGATACAATATTGCCTGTAACCTGCTTAAATATTCTCTTTGCTATACATTCTCAATAGGAGATGAAAAAATTTGAAGCCAGAATAAAAACATGGGCTTACATGAGAAGTAAGGACTGTAGTTAGAGAGAAGAAATCTATGATTAATTTGAGTTCCCTCAGAAGTAGACCCTGAGGCTAGGGTTTGAGAAGTAGTAGGTTATTTGGTGAGGCAGGAAAGGAAAGGCAAAAAAATAAAGGGTATTTTACCACTGGGCAAACTGAAAGTTAATCCTAGATAGGAACTCTGGGAACCTATAGGACAGATGCCTCAGAGTTAGCTCAGCCCTGGAGCCATGGAGCTGGAGGAGTTGTATGCTAAATCTATCATTGGTTGGGGAGGAGAGGAGATTACATGTTAACATCACTGATTCAATGCATTGGAACCTTCATGCAATTGGATATTTCTGTAGGACCTTAAAATGGTGAGGCCTCAGGAGATATAGTTGGGGCATCTGTTACAATTTGTGAAGCCAGATTTCCTTTGGATATTTTAGCAATTGTGTTATATCCTTAGGAATTTACACACACACACACACACACACACACACATTGGACTTAGTAATTATCTTCATTTGCTTTTTTTTTATGGTTTTTTTTTTTGTGTGTGTTTTTACTGAAGTATAGTTGATTTACAATGTTGAGTTAATTATTGCTGTACAGCAAAGTGATTCAGTTATACATATATATACATTATTTTTATATTATTTTCCATTATGGTTTATCATAGGATATAGAATATAATGCTCTGTGCTATACAATAGCACTTTGTTGTTTATCCATTCTATACTAAACATATAAGTGTGACTGGCAAAAGGCAGAGAACTTCAGCAGACTGACACACAGGACAATGAAGTGGAAAGAATAAACACTTTAAAGTTAAATAGACTAAGGTTTAAATCCCAGCCTTACAGCCAAGTGAATTTGAACATTTTGAGTGAATTTAATGCATTTCATCTTCATTTTCTATATTGGCCGAATGGGTAAATAATACACATTTTGAAGAGTTGTGATAATAGAGTTCAAGCTCCTAGTACAATGCTTGGATTATAACAGTATGTCAATGAAGATTAGTTATGATGGCCAACACCTTCCCCAGGGCTACCATCACCACCACAATCAGTAACAGTAACATCATATCATCATCATCCCCATTATCAACGCCTTCATTGTCATTTGTCCTTGCTCAAAATGCTTGGAGTTTTATCTGCAAAAATGAACAAACAAACAAACATCTTTCTATATAATGGGAGGAAAATAAGAACAATTTTCAATATGTAAAAATATGTGAAAAGGACTCAAGACTCCTCTGAAATGAAATGTGTCATTTTTTTATTGCACTTAGCATTGGGTGTACAGCTGCTTCTGTTAGGACACTTAGGTACTAATTAACAGGCACTAACAGCTTCAAGGGAGAAGAGTCATGTAAATACTCTTACTTAGAAAATATTTAAAGTAGTCATTACAGAGATTCTCCAAATTATCACATATTTTATGGCAATCTATTTTCTAAAATGAATCAAAGGACTAAGCCATTCTGTTAAATATCATGTAGTAACACCTCCATACAACTGGCTACACCATTATATGGCTCCAGATACAGATTTAACACAGTAATTTATTTTCCTCTCTTCTGAGAATTATAGCATTGAAGAAAATACTAGTCACTTACATAAATTAACTATACTAATTGGGTATCAGTGACTGAGTGTATATACATGAAAAATTTGACAAAGGTTGGCAAAGGCATGGTGACCTTTTAAATGTATTGTTAATTGAGGAGGCTACTTTTTGTTCGATACCTCAGTAATTCAGATGTAAAAACCCCAGGAATTATTCCACCTTAACTAAAAAATCCAGTCATCCTGATAATGATAACTAAACTTTCCCCTTTATTGATCGTATCTTGCTCCAAATTTTTAACACTGTGGATGTGCCGATAACTCTTATTTTTTATCATTAGTCCTGACTGGCTTATCCAAATATCTCCCCTCAACTCACCTCCTTAACCAATATCTTTATCAGGATGACCTATAAGTATCTCAATATCATGTAAACTGAAACAGTGGAGTTTATTTCCCCTCCTCTAATTCCAATGTGCTCCCCCTTGAAGCAAATCTTGGGGAGTCACCTTTGATTCTTCTCTTTCCCTCTCCCTTCATTTCCAAACCATCAGCAAGTTCTAAAGGCTTTGCCTCTAACTTACTTCCTGACGCTGTCTACCTATTGTCCCTCCACTGCTCCTGTCTATTCCAAACCACCATCTTTTGTTGCCTGACCTACTTCAATAATCTACTCATTAGTCTTCTTGCTTCCCTATAATTCTTTATCAACCACCAATCTAGAAAGGCATCTTTAAAACAAAACTTGAATCAGAGTCTGCTATTTTATGCTTAAAAACTTCCAGTGGTCCCAGATCATATTCCAAATAAAATTTTAAATGCTTACCAAAACACATAAGATCCTACATGGACCTTTGCCTCTTGGAATACTTTTTTCTAGCAATTTCCCTCTTACTTTCCAGCCATAGCTTTCTTTTTCAGGGACATATCAAGTTAATTCCTGACTATGGACTTGTGCTCTTGACATCTGAATATTCTCCCAAATCTTTTTATGGCTAGCTCTTTATAATTCAGCTCTGAGCTCAAATATCATCCTTTAGAGCAGCTTGCTTTAACAACCCTATTTAATATCTCCCCCACATCCTCCTCAGTCACTCTATTCATAACTCATTTTTGCCTCATATCATTCACAACTCTTTTTTCTTTATTACCTCTTCTGTTGTCAATCTCAACAAATAGAATACAAGAGCTATGAAAGCAGACTTGTACTCCATGACTATGAATGGGACTCTCTGGATGCGGTAGCATGCCCTCCCAGGTTGTTCTTCCTATGTAGATAAAGAGTTCTCCCAACTGCTTCAGGAGACTCTGACATGTTGCCCAGAACTGGTTATCCAGCCATTTTGAGTTTTTCAGGACTTATTTCCTGGTCTCAAATATCACTACTCTGAAGAAGAGTAGTGATAGTTGAAGTCAAAATGCTCCACAACCTCAGACATATTTCATTCCCATGTAGGGATGATTGATCTGACTACAATATGAAATGTGTGTCACGCTAAGTCGAATGAGTAAATAGATAGCCTGGGACTTGGAGGCTTTGTCAACTAGCTTAGACTCTTTGGCCAGAATAGTTTTATACAATAGAATGTTGATTGTTTCCCTTCCCCACCAAGTGGGTACTACACTCTTACCAGTATCATGTTTTATATGGATTATTACCAAGTAGAAAATTAGAACAATCATTGCTCTGCATATAGTAACTGACAGGTACCCTGATAATAATCCTGGGACCTCTTCTCTTGGTCAGGTCAGGGCTCCCATAGTCTGATGTAGTGGAAGGTTTTGAGTGTTATTCTTTGAATTGTTTCTTTTCCTACTTGCAATTGTATTCATCCTCTAGTGTCTACTACAGTCATATCTGTACCTAGATTTGCAACTATTATGGACTGAAAAAGTTGCTGACATGTTAATATGTAATCTATAAAGTCTCCCTTTTTTGACCAGAGAGGAAGTATAAATTGAGAATCAAAGTTTAGTTTGTCTAAGAATTCTTTGCAAGTTGACCTCCTACAAAATTCCATGAAAACTGGCCACAGCTGAATGCTAAAGGCAATTGATTTTGAAAGATAGCTGAGGGGGTAAATCAGATCATCCATTTACCATGCCATATAAGCTGTAACAAGGATTGGACCCCAGCTCTCTGGTCAGACCAGGTGTATGAGTTATCTATAACTATGTAACAAATTACTCCAGAACTTAGCAATTTAAAACAAAAACATTTATGATTTCATAGTTACTGTTAGTCAGAAATTCAGGAGTGGTTTATCTGGGTGGTTATGACTCAGAGTCTTATGAGGATACAATCAAGAAGTGGTACCAGGCTGATAATTTTAAGACTCAACTGTGGGACAATTCACTTCCAAGTTCACTTATGTGGCCTGTGGCAATACTCAGAAGATATGTTTCCAAGTTCACACATGTGGGTTTCTCCACAGGCTTTTCCCATGACATGACAGCTGGCTTCCCCTAGCATAAGGAGCCCAAGAGAGAATGAGAAAGGGAACTAAAGATGGAAGCCAGGGTCTTCTTATGACTGAAGAAGTGAATTCTAGTGTATTCTATTCTTTACAAATGAGTCAATAAGTCCAACCTAACTCAAAGGGGAGCAAATTAAACAAAGGTATGAACACCAGAAAGTGGATCATTGGTAGCCATCTCAGAAGCTGCCTATAATAGTTTAGAGGGTAGGTGATCCCTGTTTATATACGGCATGCATATAAAATAGGGTTAATTTCCATGTCATATTGCTGTTGGATTCCAGCCACCAATAATACTAGTAGGTGTTAGTGTTTTCCTAATCGTGCAACTTGGAAGGCCCTCTCCCAGTTTATTTCTGGGTCCATGAGATTCCTGTGAGTTATTCAAGAATACAATGAACAGTGAGGAATCTGAGCTTTTACTATTGCTTCTGTCTCCATGATTTTCATGATTTCCCCTTTACTAACTAGCATCCCTGTAAGAGTGGCTTATTGCTATTTTAGCAGATATGATGTATATTCTGTATATTCTGTCCCAGCATTTGCTTTTGTTGGTACATCACTTTTTTGTTGTTATTGTTGTTGCCTTAGTATTTTACGTACTCAGTGTTTCAAACCCAAACTTTCCTCAAGTTGTATACATTTACTCTTACTAGATTAAATCCTATTAGATTTTAATATAAATTTAATAGAAGTTAAAAAATTTTTAGTAGAATCTGTTATACATTTTCTTTCAAAAATCTCTCCTGAAGATTTCTGATCTGCTATACAGCAATTGAATTAAATTTTCCTTTATCATCATACTGATGATTACTTTAACTTTCATCTTGTCATAGATTCTCTTATCTCCTTTTTTCTTGTTATTTTTATTGTTGTTTAAATTCCTAAGCTTTGTTCTTTAGTTGCTTCTTGAAAAATAGTGCATTAGAAGTAAAAATTTAAGACATTGGTATGAAATTTTGATTGGAGAAAATTTTTAAGAAGTTTGAAGCCTTGCTCTATGGTCTTCTAGGTTAAAGATAGTATCGTTAAAAAGCTCCACATCTTTATATAAGAAATGTGTTTTTGTTGTTGTTGTTTTACCTCTCTCTGCAAGCTAGTAGAATCTTCTATTTGTTTTCAGTACTTTGTAATTTCATAATGATATAGATTGATTCATCTCTATCTTCTGGTTCCTTGGTGAACTCTTTAAATCTAGGAGCTCATGCCCTTTATTTTTGTGAAAATTTCTTGACTGATTTCATTGATGATTTCTTCCTCTCTATTTTCCTTTTTCCCACTTTCTAAAATATATATTTTAATTCAGTTGTCATCTCTCATATTCACTTTGATTTGAGATTAATACCCAAAACACCATTATGGGCAAAAAAGAGAAAAAAAATCTTTGCTCTTGCTTTAGTGAGCTTATGTGGGGCAGGGGATGAGCAGAAGTTCAATGTCTATCTATATTCACTCCATCTTCTTTATTTGGGCACACTGAATTGTTTGTTTTGTTTTTAATTGATTTGTTGGTACCTTTATGTAAATTTCACTAGTGTTTCACTCAAAATATTTACTATAATTGTTAATGTTGTTGAGTTTATATTCACTGTCTTGCTATGTTTTTTCTATTTGTGCCCTCTGATTTTTTTTTCCCTTTTTCTGCCTCATTTTGAATTAACTGCATAATAATTTTTAGTGTTTCTTTTAGTGTCCAATTTACTTTTTAGCTCTTCTTCTTTGCATTATTTTGTTAATGGATTACTCTTGGTATTGCAATGCACAGTCTCCTATGAGTTAATATTAAAACACCTCTTTTAAAATGTAAGAATCCTACAACATTATAATTATATTAACACTCCCTCCTGTCTATTATGTTACCGTTACAGTAAATTTTACTTTAGATCCATTATAAGCCCTACAAAAGTGCTACTATTTTTGTTTAAACCATAAATTAACTTCCAAAGAATTGAATAACCTTTTATTTTTACCTACATATTTATCATTAAATTACTTTTTAGAGATTTATATTTTTATCTGGTATCATTATCCTAGGCTAATATTATTTTCTTATGGCACTTTATAGACTGTTTTCTGGTCCTCTGGATTCCCATTGTTTCTCATACAAAGTTATTCTTTTTGTTGTTACCTTGTAAGCAATGGGTATCCCCAATGAATTTTAGTATTTAAATTTTTTTTTCTTTGTTTACATAAGTTTGACTCTTATGTGTCTAGTTGTGTTTATTTGTTTTGTTTTGTTTTTATATTTAATCTGCTTAGACTTCTCTGAACTTTCTTGATCTGTGGATTGAAGAAATTACTTCTTTTGCCATATTTTATCTCTCTTCTCTTTCTAGAATTCCAATTACATGTATATAAGATGACTCAGTTTTCCACAAAGTCATTGAGGTTTTACTCATTTGTTTTAATCCTGTTTTTCTCTTTGTGAGTTAACTTTATCTATCTTTTCTTCTGCTGTTCAATATGCTGTTAAACTTTCTAATGTGCATTTCTGATTTCACATATTTTTTTTTCCAAATCTAGAATTTCCATTTAGTTCTTTTGTAGAGTTTTCATGTCTTTCAAATCTTCCCTATGTCTTCGCCCATTATGGTTTCTTTTTAATTTTCTAAATCTTTTATGAAGAGTGATGAGTTTTGCTCCAGCAAAGTTTAATTACTAGAGGCTTGGTTTGGGACTTTGGTAGGATGAGTCTACTTTGGATTTACTTTTGTCCTTGGATGTAGACTTTTGGTGTCAACTGAAAGCTCATGGTGTTTCCTAAGCCCCTCTAACGTGTCAGGACTTGAAATCTAAACAATGTCTCTCTGTTAATGGGTAGCTATTGAAATCTATTCAGTTTTTCAAGTCTTCCAGCCATTGCTTTCTGCTAGTGTACCCAAAGTCTTGCCTTATGCATGTGTAGTTTAGGGTCAGCCTAAGATTTGGGGAATCTTATGCACATATGTAGCTGCTCCTTCTGTAGCTTCATCATTCTTAGATGTTCCCCTTTCAATTCCCCACTGTTCTTGGAGCTCTGAACTCAAATATATAACTTCTCAGCCCAGTAAAATCACTGCTTTCTGCTTGAGCTCTAGCCATTTGTGGGTCACAAAATTAGCAGTCTCCTGAGGGAAAATGTCAATATTGAGTGTGGATCTCACTCAGTGTGTTTCTATTATTTCAAGGGTAATACATTCTCTAGGTTCTTCTCCTTATATATAAAGAGATTTATTATTAAAAAAATCACTCACATAATTATGGAGGCTGAGTAGTCTCTAAATTTTGTCAGGAATTTGGAGATCTGGGAGAGCCTAAGGTATAATTCCAGTCTAAGTCCCAAGAACTTGGTCCTTAGAACCAGGAGAGGCAATGGTGTAAATTCTAGTCTGAAAGTTAGTAGGCTCAAAATCCAAGAATAGGAGATGTTTCAGTTCGAATCTGAAGACAGGAAAAAGACTGATGTCCCAGCTCAGGGAAGTCAAGCAGGAGGAATCCTTCTTACTTAGTCTTTTTATTCTATTCAGGATTTCAGTTGATTGGATGAGCTAATTCACATTGGGCAGGGAAATCTGCTTTGCTCAGTCTATAGATTCAAATGTTAATCTCATACAGAAACACCATCACAGATGCACCCAGTCAAGTTAACACATAAAATTAATCTTCACCTTCCCTAAGTAAATTAGAGTTCAGTGAAAGAAGAAAAATTTTTCAAGTACTTACGTTACTTTCTCTCAGATATAAATTGTGTCACTCTGTGAAGGGCTCAGTATGTTGTTGTGAGGAGAAATCGTGGGTGGATTTCATCAAGGAAGATATATACAAGCAATAGATGACTTTCCTCAAAATAGGGCCATATTTAGGCAAGGTCTTAAAAAGAGTGGGCCAGCCATTATGCTATTTATTTATATTTATTTATATTGTGTCATGAAGACACAAGTAATATTGACTTAAAAATTAAAGAAAAATAAGAGGGTGTGTGAGTTTCAGGTGTACCTCAATCAGAGCTGTGGAACCACATCTCTGTCAGTCTCTTGGTTGTGCCCTGCTTAGTGTATTAGCATTATTCTCAGGATTGCTTATTTTATAGGCTCATGATGGTTAAAGAAATTCCAGGCCTTATGTCCAGTATTGGGAAGACTAGAAAGAGTCTCAGAATTCTCCTATAAAGTCTTTATAACTGTGCCAATTAAGTCATCCCTTAGCTAATTTCTTAACTATGATAATATGTGTAATAAGTTTATTTTACTACTTGGTACATTATTCACAAATATTATCAGTCGGTACCACTGTTTCTTCTCCTTCTAACTACTTTTGTATTTCAGATCACACTTTTTATGCTATGTGAATTTTATGATCAAGGTGATCTTGATCACTCCCGTCCTGTACCTGACATTTTAGGGTGAATAAAATTTACCTATTTTCTCTCTGCCAGATTAATTTGCTGGGAACAGAACAAATTGATGGTAACAGTGGTGATGATGATGATGATAATCAGTCTCGTTTGTTGAGTGAATGATTGCTTACCAAGTGCTCTCCTTCATGTGAGCTTATGTAACCTCTATACCAATTAGGATAAAATGAATCTCTCCTGGTGACATGTGAGGCAATTTGGGACCTGTTTATGGAAATGCAGGGATTGCAGCTCTCAGATCACATGTAGGCAATTGCTTATTCTGCATGTCTGTAAGAACAGCTTTGCTTGAGACTCTAGTGAACATTAGAATCCCAGAAGCCACTCCAACTGTCTGTGGAGTTGGAGAATCATAATCGCCTCACTTTCTGAGTGGATATTCTGCATTAAGTTTTGTGTAAGAATTTTGTGGACTTTCTTGCTCTCTTTCAGAAAATCCAGCCCTGTACTGTCTTTCAAATTTAAGGTAAGTTACAGCTCAAATTCAGTCTTAAGTAGAAGCTAATGTGAGCTTATATTTTTGGATACACAAATAAGAAAAAAAATAGCTATATTTATCTCAGTTAAAAAAAGCACATTCATAGATACTATCTCATGTGATCTTCACAATTCCATATTATAGGAGGGAGTGAGTGGAAAAAATATTTGTTTATTGCATGACATGTGCCAGACACCAGACATCAAAAAAATATAGACATAAGTAACTCTATAACTCTCATATGAACTTCATGCCAAATGTGTGACCTATGAATTATTGATCGAGACTTTAGAAATTAGGAATTTAAAGCTCAGAGAGTTTAAGTGATTTTTCCAATAGTATGCAACTAAAAACAACTGAAACTAGAACTCAGTCTTTCTGACTCAAAGTCCTGTGGATTTTGCATGATCACAATTGCTGCCTCAGATACTCATGATGCACATTAGAAATAAATGTCCTTGGCTTTTTCTGTTGGTTGGCATTTTAAAATAGACTCAGAGAATAATTCATTTTCTGTGTGTGTGTATGTGTGTGTGTTGTGTGTGGGTGGAAAGTCTTTCTCCATTTATATGTGCTCTATTTGCAGATTCATAGTCTAGACGGCCACTGCTGCAAGTATTCACTGGTGGACCATTACAATGATGTTTGTTCTTTCTCATTAATATCATAAATGGGTGTATGGTTTGATAGGTCTAAGTGACAGAAAAATATTTTTATAGGTATAACAGACACCCATGTCTTTGTAATTAAGCTTGCCTGAAATAAGACCAAATGCATCAACTTATTTGTGACTCTTATTGTGCAGCCTCTTTTCATGTTATTTTATTAACATAAAGGGTGCTTTTAATTATGCAGAGCTACAAACTGCATTATTGATATTCTGTGAACATTAACTACACCTGACTCTAACAAAGCAAAAACAGAATGCTGTCTCTAATTTTTTAAGATTTTTAGAAAGCAAGAAAGTCTGTGTTATAAAATAAAGTATTTGGAGGTATTATCCTCCTTCAGTTGTTACTATGTGAGGATGTGGATGTAGTCATTTTCATTGTTGGAAGTTCCCAGCTCCATAACTTTTGTTTAAATGTTCTTGAATAGTAGTAACATATTGAAAAAATGATAGTAGAGATTTGTCATCTGACTCTACTTGGCATACTTTTATTTTATATTTATTTATGTATTTATTTTCATTTTTATTGGAGTATAGTTTATTTACAATTTGTGTTAGTTTCAGGTGTAGAGCAAAGTGAATCAGTTATGCATATACATATATCCACTCTATTTTTCTTTTCCTATATAGGTCATTGACCAATCACATTTTTCACAAAATTAGAACAAAAAATTTTATAATTTGTATGGAAACACAAAAGACCCAGAATAGTCAAAGCAATCTTGATTAAGAAAAACAGAACTGGAGGAATCAGGCTCCCTGATTTCCGACTATATTACAAAGCTACAGTAATCAAAACTGTTTTGTACCGCCCTCCAAAAAAGAAATATAGATCAATGGAACAGGATAGAAAATCCAGAGATAAACCCACCCACCTCTGGTCAACTAATCTATGACAAAGGAGGCAAGAATATACAGTGGAGAAAAGACAGTCTCTTCAATAAGTGGTGCTGGGAAAACTGGACAGCTACATGTAAAAGAATGAATTTAGAAAACTCTCTAACACCATACACAAAAATAAACTCAAAATGGATTAAAGACCTAAATGTAAGGCCAGATACTATAAAACTCTTAGAGGAAAACATAGGCAGAATGCTCTCTGACATAAATCACAGCAATATATTTTTTGATCTACCTCCTAAAGTAATGGAAATAAAAAGGCATACTTTTATTTTTTTAACATATCTTATTCTATGTAGTCTATTGTAGATTTGCAAGAATATCTCAAAAGTGTAGACTTCCACTTGACATTTAATTCAGAATTCTGGAATCTGTCAGTCAGGTTAAATTCTTAATGGATTTAAAGGAAGTAGCTAGTTTCCAGGATCAGGTACCCTAATGATTTGTATTGCTTTGTGTTGCTTTACCAGTTAAGTTTGGTTTTTAGATTGAGAGTGTGAGAGAGAGAATGAGAATAATTGCCCGATTGCAGTAGCCTGGTCTTAACCTTAATAGTCTATTATAGGTAAGTCACATGGGAGTTTATTGCCATTGGAAGATCATGAAAAAGGTAATTGTGAAATTAATAACTATTGTCTTCCAAGATGAAGGAAATTAAAAGAATCGAAAAATCAAGAGGCTTTGTCTTGCTTCACTCTGCACCATATACGACATTTTCAGCCAAAAACCCCTTCCATATTAGGATCAACTATGAAAAATTTAAAATAGTTTGAGCAAAATGACTTCCAATATTATATAGCTCTGGTAGTGAAAGATACATACACCATTGGAACCATCTTTGTATTTTGGGCTTGGTTCAAAACTTTACCACAAGTGTATTTATGAGTATTTTTTTTTTATGGCATTGCTCTTGAAAAATTGACGGTACCTAGGTGGTCCGATCTTTTATCCATTCCCTCCCTCAACGAATGCATAATAGGTATTTTCTCTGTGAATAAAAAAGGGAACCAGCCAGTTATGATCCTTGTGTTTATGGTATACTTGGGTAGAAATATGTTATAGAGAAAAAGACAAAAACAATTACAGGTGTTGTGGTAAGCAGAAAAGAACTTTAAAATGACTATTAAAATACATTAAATAAACTATAGGAAAAGACATGTATGATGTTGATGAGATGGGGAATTCTGGAGCAATAAAAAAAAAAAAATCCAAATTGAAATTCTGGAGATGAAAATTACAATATCTGAAATAAACAATTTTTTTCAAGGGTATTACAAGCAGATTGAATGCTGCAGAAAAAAGGATTAAAGAAATTAAAGATGCCTCAGTAGACATTCAACTGATTGTAGAGAGCAGAAGAATAAAAAAATGTAATAAACAGCATCTCAATGACCTGATGCAGCCATATCAAGCCATTTAACACGTGTGCAACTGCAGTTGCAGAAGGAGAAGGAAGAGGTAATGGGGCAGAAATATGTGTGTGTGTGTGTGTGTGTGTGTGTATATATAAAATGGCTGAAATTTTTCTAAAATTAAATACAATTTCAAACCAAATATGTAAGAGATCCTACAAACCCCAGATAAGATAAATGAAAAGGAAACCACACTTTTGCCCATTATAATGAGAGTGCTGAAAACCAATAATGTTCAGTCATCTCTAAGAAAGAATGAAATTAGGCAAGGAAGAGAAGGAGGAGGGGGAAAAGTGTTACTGGGAATGCTTTGTCCAACTCAGATATAGTCTACCAATACTACCCCAAAACAGTTAAACTAATAATGACAATAATAATATCAAGTATTATATATGTATATATATGAACTATTCGTACATGATATGTGTCAGGTCAATAAAAGCCAAGGGGACTTAACTCATAATTTTGATGGATTTATTAGGGAAGCAGATTTTCTTTTCTGTCCTGGATTTGAAACTATGTAACATATATCTAATTATGCCACTTTTCTTCTTAAAAGAATGTTCAATAGTGAAGTACAAAGAACATGAGCTATGGGTTTAAATATACCCTAGTTTTAATCCCAGTTCTGTGATTTGTAAGCAGGGTAACCTTGAACATGCTTTGTAACCTCTCTAAGCCTCAATTCCCTCAACTGCAAATGGGAATAATGTGCCAATCGAAAAGTTTGACGTGAAGAGGGAAACTAGGTTCTTTATTCAAAGATGATAGATATGGGTGTTCAAGAACCGTTGCACTCTTCCCTCCCCTCAACATCCCTCCACATACCACATTATATAATTTCGACTACTCATCTACTCATGGAGGCATGTTGAGACCACGTAATCTGGTTCTACTCTGTAAACTCTCGTTACATCATTACTCTCACTCCCTTCTATTTAGCCAATGTTCTAACTTTGTTCTACTACAGATCCCCATCAATTATTTTTGATGAAGACTTTGCAGATGTTATTGGTTCTACTAGGAATATTCTTTCTTATCTTTTGTACAAGATAAAACACTTGAATCCTTTAAAATCTGACTTAATTCTCAGGATGTCTTTCTTGCCTCAGATATGAAAGTTTCCTCCTTCCTCTATTCTGCCATATCTGGGACACTTCTAGAACATACATTGCAGTGCAATCTAGTTTGGTTTAAATACATAAATCATTAATTACATTCTAAGTTCAGGAGAGTAGAAGCTGAGTTTTTCATGTCTCTGATTCTTAAAGTTTCCTATGACATTGACACATATCATGTGCTCAACAAATAATTCTCTGAAAACATGAATAAATGGATAGATGAATGTTACCGGTGAAGCACAGGACAAGTGAAGGGATCTGCTTTTTCTCAGACCAAAAGACCTAATTTCAAGTCTGAGATTTGCAAATTTCCAGCTGCATGAGGCGTTTGCTAAGTCACCGCATTGTGTTTCTTTGTATTTAGTTTCTCTGTATTTCCTTTCTGCCTGGATTGTTAGAATGAAATGACACTAGTTTTATGGAAATAGTTTATAAACCTTAAAGCACTTTATGTATTTACATTACATGACTTCTTTTATTAAGAATAAATAAAATAAAAAATTACTCGAATGCTTATTTAAAATGATTTCCCAAATGAGCAGTGTCCTTTATGTAACCTAGCATCTTTTGTCATGATTCTTGTAATATACCTTAAACGTATAACAAGTTTTACCTTTGAGCCATCTTTAATGAAATGAATAAAGGTTTGGAAGGAAAAAAAGACAAAATAGAAGATGAGTGTTCACAGATGAGAAAAATTGTTCTGTTTTCCTGGCAGAGACTTTGAGTGAACACTTGTTTACAACTGTATTTCACACACACACACACGCACATTTTCACATGTAATGTTTCATTTTATTCTTAGATAACAGAAAAACCTTGAGTTTTATATTTTCTTATTTCCATTTGCCTGAGTCTCCAGGCTTCATTCTCTCTTTGCTAAAATGAGAGAAACAGCAACAGTGTCAAGGTATGTTTGTGTATATTAAATGAAATAATACATAAAAGTTCTAGCACGTGATAAAGCCTGCAGTAAATATTTTGTTTTGTGGTTTCAGAACAAAATAAATATTTTAAAATATTCGATCTACTCATTAAGTGGGTTATTGCTCTGCATCAAGACTACACGCAATCTCTCATTCTTAGTAGTCTTTGTTGTCCTCACTGGGAGGAAGAAATAAAACTTAAGGGAAAGCTTTTCCAAAGTCTCCCATATGTACGAAAGACAGACTTTAAAATTACCTCATGAGACTCCAGAGATCTGAAATAAAAGTGGAGATAAACAAAGGAAGCTTGAAAAGAGTGAGAAACAGAAAGCTATGGAAAAAGAACAATAGTGTCAGACCATGGAAATCGGGGGAAAAAAGAGACAGAATTTATGATTGAAGCACACTGAATAATTCTGGTTTTGTTTTTTGTCCCAAGGCTGCAGATAGTTTGTCCTAAAGGAATAATGCATGACTTGTGTTTTTCAAATACTTAAGAACCATTTGGGGGACAGAGCCATGGATTATTATTTGAAGTAGAGATTTCATACCTTCCCAAGTGGGCTCTAAGTGTGAAATGCTTTAATTAGAAGTAATCTGGTTACAGATTCAATCTGACTTTCTGCATTAAAACATCCCACTGAAGGGAAAATGTCATGGGCTTTTTTTTTTTTTAATTGTTTACATTTTTTAAGGCAAAATCAGTTACAAATGATCAAAAACATAATAAAAGATTTTACTTCACTGTCAAGAAATACAAATTAAAATGATATTTAACTGCTCTTTCACATATTAAGATGACAAAAATTATACAAATTATAATACCTAATGTTGGTGAAGAACAGGGGAAAATAAGCACTCAAACACAGCTGTTGAGAGCATGCATGGGGACTGTTGAAAGAAGCATCAAAATCTGGATGGAGTAAGGTAGAATTTGATAATATCTATCTAGATATATTTTATTCTTCCTTAAGGAATTTATCATAAGGAAATAAGTAGCGTCATAACCACACAATAGAAGAATAAGAATGCATAAAAATAATACTGCATAAGAATATCTAATGAATGGAGAAATGTTTATAATACAGTTCCATGTTTAAAACATGGTACGGCGCCTCTTTGTATGTGATATGTTTTTGTTCATACATTCAATGTCAATATCACTCTGAACATAGAAATAAACCAAATTATGAGGGCCTATTTTTGAATGGTGGGATTTACCCATGATTTTTCTTCATTTTATTTACTCCCTTCCCCTGCCAAAACTTCCTATGAAAATGGGTAACTTTCATAACCATAAAAACATTGTAATTTTCATAATGAGAATATTTCTTTCTTTTAACCTAGCTTTTACATCCTACTCCTAAATTGACTTGTATTGTTTTTATTTTAGCATGTTTCATTTAGCTTATTTCTGCAGATTTAGAATCCCTATTTTGCATCTGGAAACAGAAGGGCTGTTGGTGATTTGGATGGGCTGAAAGCAACCCAAATAAGTTTTTTTTTTCCCATAAACTAAGAACCAAAGTCTATTTTTTAGTCGTTCAAGTAAGAAAGTGATTGTTCACTGAAAAAAAAAAAAAAAATGTTATCAGTTCCTGCAGAAGTTGTTGGGTCTTGGAGCCTTTAATCAGGACCATGGAAAGCACAAAAAAAGTGGAACAAGAGCCTGCAGTGTGTCAATGAAATGCCAAGGGATGCAAAGCGACAACATAATGAAATGTGACGTGTCTCTGCAGTGACATGTCAAGCCTGTACAATTCAAAGGCTGGGTTTGCCTAAAACCTTGGCAAAAGCATGGTTCCAGTTAGTTACATGTAAGGGACCTTCAACATTAAAAAAAAAAAAAAAAGCTTATTAACAAAATGTTTTCACTATGGGAAAATCTTCTAGTGACATATATTACCAGTGAAAAAGAATGGTTTGAATTGCAATTCTGTAAATGAAGCAGATCCCCCTAAGGACAGCATTCCAATAAGCATGCTTCAAAGTAAAAGAAGATACCATTATTTCTGTCTTTTCAGTGCCCATATTCTACTGTTCTTTCAGTCTGATAATTACATTTGTGTACTGTCCTATTTGTTTTATTTTAAGAGCAAGGAATCCTGGAAGCTTTGATTCTTCTGATTATTTACCTTGCATTACATTATTTATAAATGAAACACTATTATGCCAATTTCACTATTAATCCTTCAGATTTTTATTTGTTTGCTTTTGCTTTAACATTTAAAAGAACTTTACGAGAGATTTATGCTATACTTTCTTTTTCACTTGTACATTTAAATTAGGGCTTCTTTTACAGTTTCTTTATAAGAAAATGCCAAGATTCCATTGAATGATTAATAGATACACATTTTTCCCATTCTCCTTACTAACTACATTCATAGGAGTTCATTTCTTTGTTTCCCAAAATATAACACTTTGTTGAAACCATTAAAGTCAGTGACTTTTTCACTTACTTTAAGTTTTCTACAGATATTTTATAATACAGTCTGATTATTAAAGCAAATACTGCACATTTTCAAAAGTCCATATGAAAATTGTCCATGTTTAAGTTTTTGGAAACATCTTTTCCACTTCTGCTTCTTTTAATGTGGTCTTAAAATATACATGTAACAGACCACAAAGAACATGTTTCTTAAGTGTACCTACATTAAATACTCAGAAGTGAGTAGGTAATGCTATGCAGATGTTGTCATGGTAAATACTCATGATAACATACTTGAAAATGGCCAGAACTCAAGTTAGGATCTAGCCCAATTAGACTTAAATTGCTGGCTGTTATTTTTAAAAATATTTTCCTTTATTTTAGTCTTAATGAATAAATGTTTTCAGGTCTGATACAATAACGTTTGAATTCTGTTGAAACCACAATTTTCCTCTATTCCACACCCACCACAAATTGTATGAAGAGAGAGCTAAGAGGTTGTGATTCCCCAGAGATTTCCCTTCACTACATTGACATGGCTTGTGTTATTTTCCCAACAGTTTCATGTTGGTCTGCTAGAGAAATCTCATAAAAGTGGTTTGGAACTGTTTCCTTAAAGAGAAGGTATTTTCTCTTTAAATGATTTTACATCCAGTTATTTATTGGGAAAATAAGATGGAATACTAACTAAATGCAGAGTTGATTTAATTCATGAGAGACCTTCTTTTGTTCAGAAAAACATGTTTAAAAAAAAAATCACTGATAAGAAAGCCACTGAGGTCCTACATTCCTGAATCTCTTATAGCTGAGATGAAATCTCTAGACTTGTGTTTGTGTTTCATGATACCATCAGGATAAAGGCAATGAAAATACTCTCATGATGTCTGTTGTTTAAAAATGAATACTTTATGCTACCTTAAAATTCATATTTGGAGTTATCAGCTAAAAGCTTCCTTGAATATCTTGAATGCAAATAATACTAATCTCAGAAGAATGAAACCGGAAGTTCTGTTACTTAAGTCTAAGGTGTCTGCTGAATTGATGATCTCAAAACTCCTGGATTCGCTTCGTAGCTTTTCAACACACAGACGGTAGACTAAGTAGCCTTATTCAAACTTCATACAGACTTAGTATCCTTGAGCAAGCCTCTTTTATTTTTAACATCTTTATTGGAGCATAACTGCTTTACAATGGTGTGTTAGTTCCTGCTGTATAACAAAGTGAATCAGCTATATATATACATACATCCCCATATCTCCTCCTACTTGCATCTCTCTCCCACCCTCCCTATCCTACCCCTCCAGGTGGACAAAAAGCACTGAGCTGATCTCCCTGTGCTATGCGGCTGCTTCCCACTAGCTATCTATTTTACATTTGGTAGTGTATATATATATGTCCATGCCACTCTCTCACTTCGTCCCAGCTTAAACTTCCCCCTCTCCACGTCCTCAAGTCCATTCTCTACGTCTGCATCTTTATTCCTGTCCTGCCCCTAGGTTCCTCAGACCATTTTTGTTGTTGTTGTTTAGATTCCATATATATGTGTTAGCATATGGTATTTGTTTTTTCTTTCTGACTTACTTCACTCTGTATGACAGTCTCTAGGCCCATCCACCTCACTACAAATAACTCAGTTTCATTTCTTTTTATGGCTGAGTAATATTCCATTGTATATATGTGCCACAACTTCTTTATCCATTCATCTGTTGATGGACCCTTAGGTTGCTTCCATGTCCTGACTATTGTAAATGGTGCTGCAGTGAACATTGTGGTACATGGCTCTTTTTGAATTATGGTTTTCTCAGGGTTTATGCCCAGTAGTGGCATATGGTAGTTCTATTTTTAGTTTTGTGAGGCACCTCCATACTGTTCTCCATAGTGGCTGTATCAATTTACATTCCCACCAACAGTGCAAGAGGGTTCCCTTTTCTCCACACCCTCTCCAGTATTTATTGTTTATAGATTTTTTGATTATGGCCATTCTGACTGGTGTGAGATGATATCTCATTGTAGTTTTGATTTGCATTTCTCTAATGATTAATGATGTTGAGCATTCTTTCATGTGTTTGTTAGCAGTCTGTATATCTTCTTTGGAGAAATGTCTGTTTAGGTCTTCTGCTCATTTTTGGATTGGGTTGTTTGTTTTTTTCTTATTGAGCTGCAAGAGCTGCTTATAAATTTTGGAGATTAATCCTTTGTCAGTTTCTTCATTTGCAAATATAATCTCCCATTCTGAGGGTTGTCTTTTGGTCTTGTTTATGGTTCCCTTTGCTGTGCAAAAGCTTTGAAGTTTCATTAGGTCCCATTTGTTTATTTTTGTTTTTATTTCCATTTCTCTAGCAGGTGGGTCAAAAAGGATCTTGCTGTGATTTATGTCATAGTGTCCTGCCTATGTTTTCCTCTAAGAGTTTGATAGTTTCTGGCTTTACATTTAGGTCTTTAATTCATTTTGAGCTTATTTTTGTGTATGGTGTTAGGGAGTGATCTAATTTCATCCTTTTACATGTACCTGTCCAGTTTTCCCAGCACCACTTATTGAAGAGGCTGTCCTTTCTTCACTGTACATTCCTGCCTCCTTTATCAAAAATAAGGTGACCATATGTGCATGGGTTTATCTCTGAGCTTTCTATCCTGTTCCGTTGATCAATATTTCTGTTTTTGTGCCAGTACCATACTGTCTTGATTACTGTAGCTTTGTAGTATACTCTGAAATCAGGGAGCCTGATTCCTCCAGCTCCGTTTTTCTTTCTCAGGATTGCTTTGGCTATTCAGGTCTTTTTTGTTTCCGTACAAATGGTGAAGTTTTTTGTTCTAGTTCTGTGAAAAATGCCATTGGTAGTTTGATAGGGATTACACTGAATCTGTAGATTGCTTTGGGTAGTATAGTCATTTTCACAATGTTGATTCTTCCAATCCAGACTGTGGTATATCTCTCCATCTATTTGTATCATCTTTAATTTCTTTCATCAGTGTCTTATAGTTTTCTGCATATGCGTCTTTTGTCTCCTTAGGTAGGTTTATCCCTAGGTGTTTTATTCTTTTTGTTGCATTGGTAAATGGGAGTGTTTCTTAATTTCTCTTTTAGATTTTCCAACATTAGTTTATAGGAATGCAAGAGATTTCTGTGCATTAGTTTTGTATCCTGCTACTTTCCAAATTTCATTGATTAGCTCTAGTAGTTTTCTGTTTCATGTAGTAGTAGTAGTTTCATGTATAGTATCATGTCATCTGCAAATAGTGACAGTTTTACTTCTTTTCAGATTTAGATTCCTTTTATTTCTTTTTCTTCTCTGATTGCTGTGGCTAAAACTTCCAAAACTATGTTGAATAATAGTAGTGAGAGTGAGCAACCTTGTCTTGTTCCTGATTTTAGTAGAAATGCTTTCAGTTTTTCACCATTGAGAACGATGTTGGCTGTGAGTTTGTCATATATGGCCTTTATTTTGTTGAGGTAAGTTCCCTCTATGCCTATTTTCTAGATGCTTTTTGTCATATGTGGGTGTTGAATTTTGTCAAAAGATTTTTCTGCATCTATTGAGATGATCATATGATTTTTCACCTTCAGTTTGTTAATATGGTTTATCAAATTGATTGATTTGTATATATTGAAGAATCCTTGCCTTCCTGGGATAAACCCCACTTTATCATGATGTATGATCCTTTTAATGTTGAGCAAGTCTCTTAATTTTCAAGGACCTCAGTTGTTTTGACTCTTAAACTAGATCACATTTCAATGTATTTCAATACACATAGCAGATTATTAATTTACTGCCTTGAATTGCTCCCTGTTTTATATCGCCTATGAAATATAATGGGATAAAATAGAATAAAATAGAATAGAATAGAATAGAATAGGATAGAAATTTCTTCTCAGTATCTGATATAGTGTCCAGCACATAGTAGGTACTTAGCAAATGTTTGCTACTGTTGATAGTGTTCTGTAGCTCATTCTTACCTTGATTTCAGTGAGCAGTGTAAGGAATTGACATGCATTAACCTGCTTTATCTAAAATGAATGTTTTCTCTTGCCTTCAGTGATAGCATGTTGTTAAAAGCATGTTATGTTACCTAATATGATATGTGAAGTTTAATCACCAAAAGTAGCTACTTCAGAATATACCTAGAGGAATGACCTGATTAATGGGGTTTATTCCCAAAGCAGAAGCTATGCCTTCAACAAATTCTAAGATGCAGAATATGAGTTTACATGAGCAGGAAGCATCAGACTACAAGTCCCAATTCTGTTATTCATTTTGTTCAATCACCTGTGAAAAGAGCCTTTGTGATTGTTTATGACAAAACATATTATAGTATGTTTATGTCCTTCAACTTCAGCACCTGTAGCAGTCACTATGTCCTGAGCAATCAGTACTTATGAAAAACAGCTGAAATACTTCTTTTCACATGAATCAAAAGTCCTTCCAAATAATCCCTTCTGGGAATGTGAAGAATAATATCAGAACATAGGCTAGCTTGAAGTCACAAATGCTGACAGTTCCTGCTTTTGGGGATAAAGGTACAGTGGAGACTTCCCAACAAATGCTTGACTTACTTCCCCCTTACCTGTTCACAGAAAAAGTGTCACACATAGGATTACAAAGTCAGTGGTGATTTCCCTAGTTAAATACTCTAGGTATTAGGTTGAGTGCCAAAGGGAAGAACCAATCATCTACTAATGCTTTATGACTTGTCAGGACCAGAGCAGCTCAACCCATAGTTAAAAGTAATATATGGTATAGCAAGAAGGCATTGCTTTTTAGCATAAAATACTACTTATGTATTTAGAAAAATACAAGTAGACATGATTGCTGAAGTGACCCAGGAGGAAGAAATTTCTACAGATATAAGTCAGTTAGTAATAATTTTAGGATGCATTGTAGAAAGTTGCTTTGTTTGGTTTGGTTTCCTATAAAGAAACAAAAACAAACATGATAGAGTAGAATGCATGACTCAATAGACCCCTCTCCTTAACCAGCCTGGGAGCCCAGACATCCAGGGTAGCCAATTTCTTTCTCTTGGTCCATTGCTGGTAAAAATGCATGCTTGACTTCAGAAACATACATAAAATGGGAAAGTTTGTTATTGACAGAAATCCAGCAAATAATACCAAGGTTTCTTTCCAGTGGCCTGCAATTTCTCAGGTTTCTAAGCATTGCAGGGATAAAGACTCTTCTTTTTAATAAAACTTATCTATTCTGTAAAACTTATGTTGTACAAATTTTCCTGAGAAAAATTAATTGGAAGTATGGTAACTTACACTTCTTCCCCAAGTGTATTTGGAAATGCATCAGGTTTAGAAACCAAGGAAATACTTACCATATGTTGGTGAGGAGGGACAAAATTAAATTGGATGATTTTCATATGTGAATATAGCTTTGCTTGAGTTCATGTAAAAAATATGGAAGAGCCAGTACATTTGTACATTTTCATTTAAAATATCTTTTTTTTTCTTTTTTTACTATAAACCTGCCCTGAAACTTGTACTGAGCAGTTGTATAAATTTTTACATTTTATGATACAAAACCAACTTGTATAAAAATTCCTTTATGGGAATGAACACCTGAGAAAGTGCAGTTGGGTCTGGCCTTCCAATATGTGTTACTCATTAGATCAAAAAATATAATGGTTTCAGAGGGGTTTTTTTGTTTGTTTCTTAAGAGAGGTGCAATAGAAAACCAAAAACATTCTAGACAGGAGATTGCTGAAATCACAAGATTACTACATTTCTTTGATTTCTGCCCATGTGAGGTCTCCTGCAGAGGTGAAGATCTTGATAATATGAATGCCCACATAGCTAATTTACAGAACCCTGGTGTGGAACTCCCTAATTCAAGAACCCTAAGAAAATGCTGGCTTCCCTGGTGAAAAAGTCATAATATGACTGTTTATTTAAATGAGTTAATCTCCAGCTCTTTAAAAGTATCTATGGGATTCTCATTGTGAAGCTTCTGTTTTCTTCAAGGTATTAGCTCTTTCACAAAACAAAAATCCTCTCTTTTTGAATAGGTGCCTAATAGTCTCAGAGCATTACACTTTTAATTACATTTATTTAAATAACAAGCAATTTTATTAAATAGTTAAAGACCCAGCTTCTCAAATGATTTCCCATTTCTAAACTTTTTCTTATTTCAATGAATTGGCTTGAGATATGTAACTCGGATGAAAGTATTTCAGTCTGTAAACTCCTTATTAATGGTTAAACACACTGCCCATTTGATGCCTGGCCTGACACTCAGATAAGACATTACCTGACTTCATTACCACTAAGCTCAACTATTTTATCAGATGAATTGTGCTTCAGTAATTCAGTGATTAGACGAAAAGCAAAATAGCCCCCAGCAATTAAGAAACATATTTAAAATCATTTTAGACAAAATGTACCTCTTATAGGCCTTTTTTCTTCATTCTCTTTAGAGCGTTTTCCAGACTATGTCTTATAATTGAAAGAAAATTTAATCCTGCATTAACCATATAATCATTTTGCAAGCTAGGTTCTGGAACTCCTCTTTATTGAAGTGGGTTAGTTCAGAAATTGTGGATTAATGATTTCAGATTGTATCTAAAGTCTTGTAGACTCAGCGTACCTCACAAACTCTCTATTTCCATTCTTATTAAACCATTGGAATATTAATTTTTGGCATTTATCACCTTTATTCTAAAAGATCAAAGTGTTATAAGAGCTCTAACAGAAGAAAATGAAAACAGTATTATATAGTAAGAGAATATAGTCCTGCTTCCTATTCAGCAATCATATATTATGCATACAAATCCATAGATTTTGACGTTTCTTGACCATGAGATAAGTCAAGTAGGTTCTCCTAAAACAGCAAGGATAAGAGTACAAAAATTAGATGTTTTATTTAAGATAGTGTCTATTTGAATAATAAAGACAAAAAAGTATTTTATTCTTAAATAAAAGTATTTTTCTATACCTTATTTAAAAAGTAAATAATATGTAATAGTTTTGGTAACCTTTGCATAGTTATTTGCATTTTAGAAAGCTCTTTTGCATGCTTTATCTCATCAAAAATTTCCAATAAATTTTTAAGGTATTAATGTCAGTTGATGTTTTAAGCATTTAGTGATAGAAATGTGAGGAAAATTACTATCTTAGAAAATTAGAATCTATTAGCTCATGAAACAGACAAAAAAATCATATTCAAATGTTTGAATGCAAGAATTAAAAATGAAATCCTCTCTGTCTCTTAACTCTATTCCCTTCCACTTATCTTCATTCTCAATAATGCTCCATCCAAGCAGTAGCAAAGTGGTCACTGGCAAACTAAAGTCAAATTTTCCTCCTTGTTCACAATCACAGAAAAAGGGAGGTTTCTTTTTTTTTTCTTTTTTAATTTAATTTAATTTATTTTTTGATAGATCAGGTTCTTAATAATTATACATTTTATACATATTAGTGTATATATGTCAATCCTAATCTCCCAATTCATCACACCACCACTACCAACACCACCTCCACTCTCCCCCCTTGGTGTCCATACATTTATTCTCTACATCTGTGTCTCAATTTCTGCCCTGCAAACTGGTTCATCTGTACCATTTTTCTAGGTTCCACATATATGCGTTAATATACGATATTTGTTTTTCTCTTTTTGACTTACTTCACTCTGTATGACAGTCTCTAGATTTTTCCACGTCTCTACAGTGACCCAATTTCATTCCATTTTATGGCTGAGTAATATTCCATTGTATATATGTACCACATTTTCTTTATGCATTCATCTGTCGATGGGCATTTAGGTTGTTTCAATGACATGGCTATTGTAAATAGTGCTTCAATGAACTTCGGGGTGTATGTGTCTTTTTGAATTATGGTTTTCTCCGGGTATATGCTCAGTAGTGGGATTGCTGGGTCATATGGTAATTCTATTTTTAGTTTTTTAAGGAAACTCCATACTGTTCTCCATAGTGGCTCTATCAATTTACATTCCCACCAACGTGCAAGAGGGTTCCTTTTTCTCCACAACCTCTCCAGCGTTTGTTGTTTGTAGATTTTCTGATGATGCCCATTCTAACTGGTGTGAGGTGATACCTCATTGTAGTTTTGATTTGCATTTCTCTAATAATTAGTGATGTTGAGCAGCTTTTCATGTGCCTCTTGTGCATCTGTATGTCTTTTTTGGAGAAATGTCTATTTAGGTCCTCTGCCCATTTTTGTATTGGGTTGTTTGTTTATTTAATATTGAGCTGCATGAACTGTTTATTTATTTTGGAGATTAATCTTTTGTCCATTGATTGGTTTGCAAATATTTTCTCCCATTCTGAGGGTTGTATTTTCGTCTTGTTTTTAGTTTCCTTTCCTTTGCAAAAACTTTTAAGTTACATTAGGTCCCATTTGTTTATTTTTGTTTTTATTTCCATTACTCTAGGAGGTGGATCAAAAAAGATCTTGCTGTGATTTATGGTAAAAAGTATTCTTCCTATGCTTTCCTCTAAGAGTTTTATAGTGTCTGGCCTTACATTTAGGTCTCTAATCCATTTTGAGTTTATTTTTGTGTATGCTGTTAGGGAGTGTTCTAATTACATTCTTTTACATGTAGCTGTCCAATTTTCCCAGCACCACTTATTGAAGAGACTGTCTTTCTCCGTTGTATAGCCTTGCCTCGTTTGTCATAGATTAGTTGACCATAAGTGTGTGGGTTTATCGCTGGGCTTTCGATCTTGTTCCATTTACCTATGTTTCTGTTTTTGTGCCAGTTCCATATTGTCTTGATTACTGTAGCTTTGTAGTATAGTCTGAATCCAGGGAGTCTGATTACTCCAGCTCTGTTTTTTTTCACTCAAGACTGCTTTGGCTATTCAGGGTCTTTTGTGTCTCCATACAAATTTTAAGATTTTTTTTGTTCTAGTTCTGTAAAAAATACCATTGGTGATTTGATAGGGATTGCATTGAAACTGTAGATTGCTTTGGGTAGTATAGTCATTTTCACAATATTGATTCTTCCAATCCAAGACCATGGTATATCTCTCCATCTGTTTGTATCAACTATAATTTCTTTCATCAGTGTCTTATAGTTTTCTGCATACAGGTCTTTTGTCTCCCTTGGTAGGTTTATTCCTTGGTATTTTATCCTTTTTGTGGCAATGGTAAATAGAAGTGTTTCCTTAATTTCTCTTTCAGATTTTTCATCATTAGTGTATAGGAATGCAAGAGATTTTGGCCTTAATTTTGTATCCTGCAACATTACCAAATTCACTGATTAGCTCTAGTAGTTTTCTACCATATTCACTGATTAGCTCTTGCAGTTTTCGGGTGATATCTTTAGGATTCTCTATGTACAGTATCATGTCATCTGCAAACAGTGACAGTTTTACTTCTTCTTTTCCGATTTGGATTCCTTTTAATTCTGTTTCTTCTCTGATTGATGTGGCTAGGACTTCCAAAGCTATGTTGAATAATAGTGGTGAGAGAGGACAGTCTTGTCTTGTTCCTGACCTTAGAGGAAATGCTTTCAGTTTTTCACCATTGAGAATGATGTTTGCTGTGGGTTTGTCATATATGACCTTTATTATATTGAGGTAGGTTTCCTCTATGCCCACTTTCTGGGGAGTTTTTATCATAAAGTGGTGTTGAATTTTGTCAAAAATTCTTTCTGAATCTACTGAGATGATCATATGGTTTTTATTCTTCAATTTGTTAATATCGTGTATCACATTGATTGATTTGAGTATATTGAAGAATCCTTGCATCCCTGTGATAAATCCCACTTGATCATGGTGTATGATAATTTTAATTTGTTGTTGGATTTTGTTTGCTAGTATTTTTTGAGGATTTTTGCATCAACATTCATCAGGGATAGTGGTCTATAGTTTTCTTTTTTAGTAGTATCTTTGTCTGGTTTTGGTATCAGGGTGATGGTGGCCTCATAAAATGAGTTTGGGAGTGTTCCGTCCTCTTCAATTTTTTGGAAAAGTTTGAGAAGGATGGGCGTTAGCTCTTCTCTAAATGTTTGATAGAATTCACCTGTGAAGCCATCTGGTCCTGGGCTTTTGTTTGTTGGAAGATTTTTAATCACAGTTTCAATTGTATTACTTGTGATTGGTCTGTTCATACTATCTATTTCTTCCTGATTCGGTCTTGGAAGACTATACCTTTCTAAGAGTTTGTCCATTTTTTCCACGTTGTCCATTTTACTTGCATAGTGTTGCTTGTAGTAGTTTCTTAGGATGCTTTGTATTTCTGCGGTGTCTGTCTAGCCTGCTTCAAATTTCTATTCCTGTACCAATTACTGATGCTAATTCCTGATTGGCCTGGCCGAGTCAAGTGTCTACCTTGACAGTCAGATCAACTTCTTTCAAACCACCTGAAATAATGAGTTTACTGTTTAATAAGCAATGACAGGGGTGTGGCACGAGTTGGGAAGGGGGCAGATATGGTTCTCAAAAAAAAAAAAAAAAAGGGTTCTAGGGCTGATATGCATACATCTGATATTTTACAATTCCCTTTTACAGATGAGGAACCTGAGAGCAAAAGTGATTAGGTGCCTTGACTTGTGTTTTCAAACTCCTTAAAATCTAATAATTTAAAATTGTGAATTACTTTACAAAAAGATCACTCAAGTGCCTCATTTTATCAATGAGAAAACTATGTCCTCCTAAGCAGTAAGCTTGAAAGCTACAGAATGAAAACAAAACCATAGGTTTCATAGTGTCCAGTAGTGTGCTTTTCCTATCATTCCAGGTCATTAATTATATTCTTTTTTTGAGAATTAATAATCTATAATTGTGTATGTGGTGACTCCATATTTTCCAAATATGTTATTAGATTACAATACTCTCTACCGTTATTGTGATAAATATATTTCAGTGTTTTATAGTGATTACAGAACTGGCCCAAAAGTGTGAGATTGTTTTTTCCTGAGCTGATATTTTGAGTGTGATTTTTTTCTGACTGTCTAAAGGGGCTACTTCTTTGGCCTATACACTTACTGTCAGAGCAACTACAACCCTCTGCCCCACAAAGTACTAGCCTTATTAGAAAGAAAAAAAAAAAAGTGTGACTCTCTTGAATCTGTTGGAGTGTCTCTCATTGTAAATAACAAAGCCTAAAACGATGTTTATAGAATATGTCACTTAATAGCTCACGTAAAAGGAAATCAGGTGGGCTATATTTAGTGTTGGTTTGTCCAGCAGGTCAACAAACTTCTTGCTGGTTTCATCCAGACTCTCATTCTTTCAAAGATTTAAGATGGATACTAAAAGAAATAGGGGCTACATGTTTCCTAATTCACAACCATGGTGGATAGAGAAAAATGTTCTTATTTACTCTGAAGAGTAAGAAAGAATTTTCCCAAAGGCCTCTTATAAACCTACTACAGAACTGGTCACATATCCATTAGTAAAGCAACTTCTAGCAAGTGAGTTGGGACTACACTATGACCATTTAAACCTACCTCAGGATCAATTTCTCCAAATATAGTCTTGCTTCTTGAGGGGATATTAATGCAGCCACACTATTGACTATTGGACATAATGTTAGATCACAGAGAAAACTCTGGTCCCATTGTTTTCTACTTGAGAAATTTCCAAATAACTACAGGACAGAATTTCAATTGAGAAGACAAAGATGGAAACTTGACTATAAACCTGATTATTTTTTCAAGTCCAAATACACTAAGGAGTCCTACTCACAGTGAGTAGGACTGAGAAAGTGATCTTGAAATATTGTTAAGAACTAATCTATGAATTAACAATTTTTGAGTTCTATCAACATAGTTTTAAGGATGCCAGATAATTTTTTATTTCTTTGAACTTTGATAAAATAAAGAGCTTTTCTGAATTGTTCACCCATGAACATGACAGGCTTAAACTTGAAACCTTGTAAACAATAAAATCAGGAAGGATCTTGCGTGTATCGTATTTCCTGCAGAAAAATTGTCCTTAATGTAAAGGGAAATCAAGATGAACATGTTACCTCTCATTTATTCAGATTGGCACTGCTTTTGTAAGAAAACACTCCAGGAAGGATTATGTAAATTACTCTGAATATTTCACAGACCAAAGAGGAAATCTACTCAACAAAAGTGCCGGGTAATGGTTTGATCTCCAACAGAGAACACCTTCTCTGTTGACCATTGGCTGCACCCTCGTTTAATGGTTTGTTTATTTTTTAATTACTCCACAGTTGTTCCAGAGTGTGAGAAGTCGTATTCCATTGAACTGGCACTTCCAGTTTTAATTTATGCATGTGTATGTACATTGGTTTTCTCCTGTAGTTCTCAAAGAATTTTATGGCCATTACTGAGTGACTAAAATAGGTGCAGGTTTTGCAAGCTTCTGTCAGAAGATGTTTACAACTCTCATCATTCTTAGGACAATCATGTTCCAGCAGGTTCAGGCAGTGTGCAAAACGTGGCACACGTGTGAATTGGCCATTTCACACCACTTTTACAATATTGTCAGTAATAATAAAACCAAGGGAAAGACCTTGGGGAGGGGGATAAGCTACACATTAATTTGGTCATGAAGCTTTGATATGTGATCTTTGTTAGACCCAGAGATGCAAAGTACAGCTTGTTTTGTAAACTTCTTACCAAGGACTGAGGCCATAGCTTTATTTTAAAGGTTCCCACTTCTGAGGGAGGTGCCCATCTCACAAAGTCCATGTCTAGAATGTAATATCTTTGAAGTTTCTAGATGATTCTGTCTCAGTACTTGTTTTGTTAATTTTGAAACACAACTTTTCATGTGGCATCTAACGCTATAGTGATGAGGAAAGCCAAACCCTCTCAATGTAGTGTTTCAAATAACATGTTACTAGCTATATAAAACTTGCCACAAATTCTTCCCTGTTCACCTTCCCACCTAAACTCCCGACCTCTCTAGAAGTATGTTTTGCCTTCTTTGGGGTTGGCTGTTTTGGGACTTTGTGGACAGAGCTTAGACATATGAATTTGAATACAAATTCAGCTGAATTTCTCCAGAATCTATACTTTTGGATTATTATACTAAATTGCCTGTATTCCTTCTTTCATCTAATGTTTAGTGCCATTTCTTTTTTGATTTCTCAGAGTAATTCACCTGATACAGCCATTTTTATATGTCTTCAGAAATATATCTCTCCATTTCTATATTTCATTATTATATACTATTTTTATTTTTTTCTATTTTATTTTTTGCAGTACGTGGGCCTCTCACTGTTGTGGCCTCTCCTGTTGTGGAGCACAGGCTCCGGACACGCAGGCTCAGTGGCCATGGCTCACGGGCCCAGCTGCTCCGCGGCATGTGGGATCTTCCCGGACCGGGGCATGAACCCGTGTCCCCTGCATTGGCAGGTGGACTCTCAACCACTGCGTCACCAGGGAAGCCTATATACATTTTTTATTATAATAATTTAAAATGGGGAATATATGTTTACTATTCCACAAATTTTGAGTTTTATTTCAAAAAGTATAAATTAAAAACTCCAAAATTTATGTTGTTCATGTAAACATGTAGCATATACTGGTAACCTTTTAGTGTCAGCACACATAAATTAACAGATATGATTTGGGTTGAGATTTCTAAGGAGGGCACATAAATAGTACCTTTTTCCTCCCAAGTTCTGTAGATCAAGTGGGGTAAAAGGAGTGGTAGATGGGGTTGGAATACCCCTTTATTATTAATAAAACTAAGTTAAATGGAAATCTGTAGATGAGAGTCAAATGGACTTCCTAAGTCTAAACCTGAGTTGGAGAACTTTATCCAGTCAAGCAGCTTGGAATAAGAGTCTTCCTGCATGCAACAGTAGAAGCTGCTCTTTGAGATATGAGAGATAGCTTCCTCCTAAAAAGGAATCAGTATAGAGCCAACCAAACTCTTGTCAAGTTCAGCAATCAGTAAGGGGTCAGAGAGAGACATGTAGGACTTAAGGATATGTCCTCCTCATTGAAACCAGGGGCGTTGAACTGATTTTCCTCCCTAACACTTTCACCCAATCGTGGTTGCATGCATGGTCACTGGATGGACTAATCATCTGAAAACTACAGACAGTCTTAATCTTAATATTATTTACTTTGTTTCTCAAAAAGTTGCGGTCTTTAATTTTTAAAATTTTGAATAAATCATTTAAGTATTGAAGTTAAATGGAATTTCAAGTACAGTGTTTCAGAGAACATATTAGACTAAAAATTAATCATTATTTGTCTGAAATTCAAATTTAACTGGATGTCAAGTGTTTTCACTTGGTAAATTTGTCAACTCTAATTTCATGGGATGTTTTTGAAAAATAGTAGAATCTATCATGTCTAGCTATAGTTAGAATTGTCCACGTTTTATCCCCAAGATTCACTCTTTTTCCAAACTATTTAAAAGCCATAGATTTGTTGGTTGGGAGTAATTTGCTCAATCCAAGCTCCAGAGATGACTTCTGATAAGTATAACCCTACTGAGGTAACAAGATGCCATTTAACACAGTGCTTGGTTCAGGTACATAAAGTCTACTCCAATCAGCATATAACATTTCTTTGTCCATAATGAATTTATCTGGGATGGAAATATGATCAATTTCAGATGTCAAGTTCATTCAAGATTCAAAAAGAATTATGCTATGGACATCTAGAAAATATATGTTTTTTTAGAATTCTCTGAGAGCTATTGTAGCCAACTTTTGTGTATTTCTGAAAGACGTAGTATGAAGATATGAAGCTTGCAACTGTCAGTCATTTTGACATCATGAAAGAAGTCAGTGTTGGGTAAACTCTAGTACTATGAAATACAGGGAACCAAAATAAAATTGGACCTTTGAGGGTAAAGATGAGCATCTAAATTAAGACCGATGAAATCTACCCTTCCTTTGGAACTTCCAGTTATGTTAGCCAGCCATTCACCTATATTCTTTACCCTTTATTCAGCTTTTGCTTTTGTTGTTATTATTTTTAAAGACATTTTTAGGCAGTTAACAGCAAAACTGAGAGGAACGTATAGAGATTTCCCATATGCCTCCTGCCCCCATGCATGAATAGCCTCCTCCATTATCAACATCACTCACTAAGGCGGTACATTTGTCACAACTGATGAGCCTACACTGACACATCATAATCACTCAAAGTCCATAATTTACTTAAGGGTTCACTCTTGGTGTTGTGTATACTATGGGTTTGAACTATTAAAAACCAAAATTCAATTGAGTAAAATTTAAAGATCTTATTGACTTTACTCAACAGTTCATGAATCAGGCAAGCATCTCACCTAGCAAATAGAAAGGAGCTCTGAAAAGCAGTACAAAATGGAAGACTTTTATAAGCAGAAGGAGTCAGAACAAAGAAGTTATTCTAGTAAAGAGCTGATTGTTTCAGGCAAAGTCACCTTCCTCTGGGCCTATCAGGCAGATTATCTCACTACTGCTTAACAGGAAATTCCAGACTGACTGGTTAGGATTACATTCCTGGGAGAGGCTGAAATTGCAGTTAGGTTAAGTATTAAGTTCCTGTTTGGTGACATGGGCTTAGCACATGTGACTCCATTTTGGGTCTGTTGTCTCTTTCTTAACAGAACAAATGTACAATATAATGATATGTATCCATCATTATAGTATCATATAGAGTATTTTCATTGCCCTAAAAATTCTTTGTGCTCTGCCTACTCATCCATCTCCTTACTCCAAACACTGGCAACTGCTGACCTTTTTACTATCTCCATAGTTTTACCTTGTCCAGAATGCCATATAGTTGGAATCACACAGTATGTAGTTTTTTCAAATTGCCTTCTTTCACTTAGTAATATGCATTTGTCTGCATGTACCACAGTTTATTTATCCATTCACTTACTGAAGGACATCTTGGTTGCTTCCAAGTTTTAGCATTTATGAATAAATCCGCTATAAACATCTGTTTACAGGTTTTTGTAGTGACATAAGTTTTTGACTCTTTGATGTAAGTACCAAGCACAATTGCTGGATCATATGGTAAGAGTATGTTTAGTTTTGTAAGAAACTGCTAACCTTTAGTTTTGTAAGAAACTTCTAACCTATCTTCCAGAGTAGCTGTATCATTTTGTATTTCCACCAGCAAAGAATGAGAAGGGTGTAAGAGAGAAAGTTGGTAATGGGGTTGGACAAAGGGTATTTTAGAGGGAAAATAGTCCTTTTAAAGCAGAGAGCTAAGAGACTGTGCACTGCCTTCAGAACAGTTCAGAATGACTAAGGTTTAGAATGCCTCTCAATAAATGGGAAGTTATTAAACTGGAACTAGATAATAATGCTGTGTGCTATATTGAGAAGTTGAGAATTCAATTTTGGTGAGAATTCATTGAGGAAGTTTAAGTAATGGGGTAATATGATCCAGGTCCTCTGGCCAAAATGAGAACAGGTAGGAAAGGAGCAATACTAATGGTAAAACAAGCATAAAACTGGTTAGGAGACCATAGGTACCTGTAATTTAAGTGAAACTGATGAGAACATGAATTACAGAGTCAGAGGTAAAAATATGAAATTTTTGTGGAAGATACTAAAAACTTTTGAAAAGATTTTTAAAGTTCTCATCACAAAAAAAAGAAAATTAACTAAGTTTGGTGATGAATGTTAATTAGACTTATTGTGGTGGTCATTTTACAATATATACAAATACTGAATCATCATGTTGTACACCTGAAACTAATATAATTCTAATGTCAATTATATCTCAATAAAAATAAAAGTAAAGAAATATCTGATCAAGAACAGGTGACAGCTTAAATAATCAATATCAGGAATGAAAGAATGAAACTCAACACAGATCTTATAGACATTGAAAGAATAATAGGAAGTTATAATTAATCAATATCCTAATAAATCTTCCAATCTTGATGAAATGCACTAACATATTAAGAGATACAATTTTTTTAAAACTGAGACAAAAATAAAAAGAAAACCTGAAACTCTGAATCAATATAAACATATCAAATTCGTAGTTAAAGTCTTTCCCATAAGTAATAGTCTAAGCCTAGGTGGCTTAGGAGCTGATTTCAACCAACCAAAATTATACACAAACTCTTCCAGAAAGAAGAGGAGGGAACACTCCCAATTTATTTTATGAGGAAAGTATACACTGATACCAAAACCGGCAAAGATACTGAAAGAAAACTACAGACGACTTACCTCATGAACACAAACACAAAAATCATTAAAAAAAAATATTAGCAAATTGAATTTGGAAATATATAAAGAGTATACTTATGTTGACAGAGTTGTGTATATCCTAGGAATTAAACAATTGATTTAATATTTGAAAAATAATCAATGTAATTGAAAATATTAACAGAATTTTAAAAACCCATATGATCATTTCAATATATGTGGAAAACAAACATTTTTTTTTTTTAAATCCAGCATTCATTTAAGTTAAAATCTATCAGCACACTGGACTTGGAGAAGAATTTTCTCAACCTATTCATGTATGAAAAAAAGGCATGTATGAAAAATTTATAGTGAACCTGTATGATAGTGAAAGTCTAAATGCTTTCCCCTAAGACTGAAACAAGGCAAGATAATGGTTTCCTCCACTTCTATTCAATATCCTACTGGAAGTTCTAGCTGTGTAAGAAGGGAAGCAAAAATAAATGAAAGATATATAGATTGGAAAAGAATTAATAAAATTATCCTAGTGAACATTTGACATGAATATGTATATAGGATATTCTAAGGAATCAACAGCAAAACCGTGTAAAAAATAGTGATTTTAACAGTCACAGTATACAAAATTATTATAGAAAAGTCAAGGATATTTCTATATTAGTAAAAAACAGTTCAAAAATAAAATTTCCAATAAAACATACCATTTATAATGACATACAAAAAAGAAATGTTTAGTGGTAAATTAAATAAAATATGTTCAAGATGAGCATAGTGAATAATTCAAACATTGTTGGGACAATGAAAAGACACTTGGTTATGAAAGACTCATCATGGTTAAAATGTATATTCTCTCCAAATTAGTTTATAGATTTCAATACAATCCCAACACAATTCCAACAGGCTTTTCTTTAACATTGACAACATGATTCTAAAATTTGTATGAAATGCAAAGAACTTATAATAGCCAAAATACTTTTCAAAAAGAGGAATACACTGCCTGATTTCAATACTTACTAAAAATCTGCAGTAATCAAGACATTGTAGTGTTTGTGCAAGGAGAAACATACAGATCAATAAAACAAAACAGAGGGTCCAGAAATAGACAAACACACTAATAGTGCAATTTTTAAAACTATTTTAAAAACTGCAAAAGGACATGGCAGTTATTTAATGGGGAAAGGATAATGTTTTCAACAAATAGATATCCCTATGGAAAAAATAAATATAGCCCTTACCTCATAACATATACAAAAATGAACTTAAAAAATTAAATTTCCAGAAGAAAATATAGAAGAAAAAACATTTTAACTTTATTTAGGCAAATGTTTCTTATGTAGAATGCAAAAAAAATTAAAAATGACTTCACCAAAATTAACACTCCAATTCTATGAAAACCATTTTTAAAACAATGGAAAGACAATCCACAGACTAGTTGAACATATTTGTGTTACATATATCTGATGAAGGACTTATATTCAGAATATAAAAATCATTCTTATGACTCAAGAAGAAAATTAGAACCCCAATTTAAAAAAATAGGTAAAAGTTTTGAACAGACATTTTACCAAAGAAGATACATGAATGGCCAACAAATGCAAAAATAGATGCTCAATGCTTTTGGCCCCAGGAAAATGAGATGTAAAACCATGAGATATTGCCATACACCTACTAGAATGGCTAAAATTAAAAATACTGAAAATGCCAGGTGTCAACAAGGATGGGGAGAAAGTAATACATTAGTGGTAGGAATATGAAATTAAATAACCACTTTGGCAATCAGTTGGGCAATTTCCTACCATACAACTAAGCAATTCTTCTGAGTATTTACCTAAGAGGTATGAATTGCCTTGCACACAAAAGCTCATAGAGACTTTATTCTCAATAGGAAAAAACTATAAATAATTCAAGGGAATGAATAAAGTGTAGTATATCAATAAAATGAAATACTGTTCAGCAATTAAAAAAAAAGACTGTAATATGATATCCTAACTACATAAATAAATATAAAAGTGATTATGGTGAGCCAAAGAAATTATACAGCTTGAGTTTTACGTACACAAAATTCTAGATCAAGCAAAATTAATCTATAGTGATGTAAAGCATATCAGTGATGTACAGAAAAAATAGTAGGAGATTAATTGACAGCAAAAGAATATGAGGAAAATTTTGGGGTGATGGAAATTGTCTGCATATCAACTGTGTTACTGATTACACTGGTCTAGTCAAAGCTTATCTATTAGTCTAAGTAAATTATACAAAAATTATAGCCCCCACTAAAAAACTGATTAAACAAGAAGATACTATTTAAATTCATACAAAGGAAAAAAGAACTGTGTGATTTAGGGCCAGTACCTTATTCTCTATAGGTCTTCATTTTTGTCTATGTTAAGTAAACAAGAGTTGAACTAGAAAATCTTTAAGACTTATCATATTTTACTTTTCTAAGGAAAATCTTAAATTTCTACCATTTTACCCCAGAGGAGGAAGCTTGATACAGAGGACAGTAGATGGTCTTAGATCAAGGTAAAGCAGGATAAATACTGGGATTCTCACACTCATTAGTTGACTGAGCAAGAATTCAACCTCTCATGACTACAATTTCTTCATCTACAAAATGAGAATAAAAATCTATATTTTAGACTGGTTGTGAAAAAACAAATGATTCAAAAATTTAAGAAGATCTTGACCCTCACTAGCAGCTGAATAGCTGTAAATTCCCCTTGCCTTTCACCAGAGAAAATTTCAGGATTAAAAACTAAAAAAAAAAAAGTTAAATAGAATTATTCCAGAGATCAAATATGTACCCTTATCAACTGAATCCTCCAGGAAGGACACTTTATTTTCTATGAAAGATACCAGCTTCTACTAACTGCCTTTTCAAATTCTCTGAGCATCACACATGTCATACTGTTGAGGGTGAGAAGACAAGCATTAAGGAACAGCACAACAGTGGGAATAAGATAGGCCATCCTAGGGGAGCCTTCACTCTGCACTGGTGTCTTATGCTGAGTACCCTTAGACAGCTGAACCACATGAATCTTTTCTTACTCTCTGACTCAACTGAAAGATTCCCAAGTGAACTATAAAGTTTATTTAGTAAACTTATTTGGGTATCTCAAGTGTATAGTTGAATTTGGTGCAGTTCAGGAAATTCACATTTTAAAAAATCCTCCTTTGATTTTGCTTTGGTTACTTTTCTTCTAAAAAAAAAAAAAAATCCCTAGCTACTTGTGTCTACTGAAGCCCTGAGCCACAGAATGATTTGTAGTATCTTGAGAGCCAACATTACTCAGCCTTGTGGGAAGCAAAATGTGACATTTTCTCAAACATAACAACAATATTTTCTTCATGGGTAAAGACTTCGGTTTTACCAGACCACAAGGGGACAAAGAGTTTAAATGAAACTTCAATGACATACCAAACCAGATCAGAAAAATGTAGATATCTATCTCTAAACTCAACCACCACCAACTACAGACATAGAACAATTTGCAACCTATGTATCAACAAACCACTGCCAATGGGGTAGTTTAGACAACTCCTGCAGGGCCAATTTAAAAGGGTAAACATGACAGAAGCTTTTATTAATGCTTCCCCTCATCTCAAAAGCAATTTCCTACTGTCATCTGAGCATTTTACCATGGCACACTACCAGCACAAGCCATTTTAGTTTACCTCTGACTGTGCACCAAGCAGAAAAGAAAACAAACCTAATAATTAAAATGGTCAAAAATTCACCATTTCAAAATGGTTCAGTCCTTTAAAACATTTATAAGAGCTCGTTTTTCTGAAGAGGGTAAATTGTGAAGGAGAAACAGAGCAATTGCTTTCTTCTCTTCTCAAAATAAGCCAGGGCATTCTACGCATTTTCTTTTCTAAGAATGTTAAAGGGTCTACTAACATGTCTACTGAACCAGCAGTTGCCTATTTTTATCTTTCCAACTCTAGGTCATGTCTCTAGTTATAATTCTGTGTCACAGTGCTTTTAGGACCAGAATGCTTTCTGACTGATTAATAAAAGGTATACTGGTAGTTCATGCTGAGACGTGAAGATTATCCCCATTCAGGCATAAAAAGACTCTGGCAGATATAGGGTTAATTTTCTTTCCTTTGAGCCAGTAGCTTCCACACCTGTCAGCCATCAAGGTCAGGCTTGCCAGGAACATAGGAGTGAATGGACAGGGGCACAGCTGTAGCAAATTAGTGTATCCGGAGGAGGTCCAGAATAAAAAATGCAAACTCTTGCATATATCTCTATGGGGTTTTGACTGATCCAAAAACGATGTTGCTATGGCGAATCAAGTGTGGTAGGTGCCCCAGGAACTTCTACCACAGCCTTCCCTTACTAATATAAAATATGTAAAATTGTATGTCTGAATATACTTGTGTATATATCTATGTATTTTTCATAAGACCCTTTGGGATTATAGTGAAACAGCAACATTTATTTATAATTTTTAAATCATAAGAAATTACTTAGAAAAGGATATAATACTGAAAATGGTCTTTCAGCTACCTCCATCACCAAATATGGAAACCACATAATTATTGATGAAACAATATTTAATGATTTTCATCAATGCCCTTTCTCAAGAGTACATAAATATCAAAATACAGCAATCATATATGTGGTTGATTTAAAGAAAGTGACTAAAAATGAACAATTTGGAAAAAAGATGCTTGGCCCAGTTGTGATGGTATCTTGATATCTGCAGATGTCAATTTCCTTGTTATTTTGAACTCTAAATTCTGATTTGGGTTTGTTTTCTTATTTTGTTAAATGTGAAAAATATCCAAAGTGTTATATCATAATAGAGTCTCTTGCATAAGATGTTCTAGGCCTTTGAGTCCTGCCCATTTTCAGCTTTGTGTGTAACATAAAAGGAGTGAAATTATAAGAAAGGTAGAAAGGTTATACAGTGGGAAAGACATAAAAGGTAAAGGGAACAGGGACAGATACTTAAATAGTAATTTACATTCCTGTACTCACTAAATTTCTCTAGTGGAATATGAAGTCAATATTTCAAGTAATAATAGAATAGAAACATTGCAGAATGCTGTGCATTCTCTTTGCTCTGAGCAGGAACTAAAAAGAAAATTGGGGGCAGAGGAGTACATCTTAGTGATTCTACAAAGCCAGCACATATCCTCAGTAGTGGAGAAAAAAAAAAAAGTAAATACATCTAATTGCTTGTGAAAGTTAGGTCCATTGACTATGGTTTAATTACAGTCTACTACCAAATCCTACATTAGTATAAAAACACTGCAACCCTAAAAAATAAAATAAAATGACTTCTTGGCTGAGCAAAATTTCCTACAGAGCACAATCTTACAAGGCCATAATTTAATGTTTCACACACTATAAGCATCATTAATAACAAAGATATAATGAAATCAATTTTGAAAGAGATCATCTCCCAGGGATCTCTATTTAGATGTGAAGTCTTTGAAGTGGAAGAGGGCAACTGACGGGTTAAGAATCAGATTTACCCCAGCACAATCACTCACAGCAGATTTTTAAAATGTCTAAATTGCTATTTGAAAATTTAGGGTATTTGCAGAGATAATTGATTTAGAGACTTCTCAATTCATCAGGATACATTAAGCATCTTAAGAAAAGGAGTTGCTTTAAATATAGTGGCTATTATTGGATTTCATAGAACCTATTTCTTAAGGACCTGCAGAGTCTGTAAATTTCTGCTGAGTGGATCTCACTCTGCTATGGAGATGGCTAACTGGGTACTAACTGACTCAGCAAGACTAAATTGACCTGCAGAATAGAGAGTCCACACTCTCATTTTCTTCACTTTCCAATGACACTGATCTATCATTGCCCCTCAACTCTGCCCTCAAATTTTCTTGAAGGTTGGCGGAAGTGCTTAAGAACAGTGAGATACCTTGCTTCTTCACCAAGACTGCCAGCACGTGTCCTAGCATATGCACACTGCAATATTTTGTGATGTGTGCATTTGTAGCCATCTTGAGATGTTCACCAGGGGAGCAATCTATTTTCACATGTGCTTGTGGGAAGGCAATGAGTTAGAAGGATTTTTTTTTTTTTCACTACTGCAAGTTGAGTAATGCAAAAAATGGTTTCAATAGAAACCATTGACCTAAGTATATTCTACTTGTACCACTTCTTCCCTTTGGGGGCATTGCCCACTTCAGTGCTATAAAACCATAACTGAATGAAGAAAATGGATCCCCACATTGAAATTTTGATTTCCATAATAATTTAGTTAAATGAATCGTTTAAAGGTAAGAATTGTCCATACTAAACTTATTATCTTAAGACAATGGTAACCAAAGGGTAGTTTTAATAATCTTCTACAGAACAAAACAGATGTCAAAAAATAGCAACAATTTACTTATGTAATGATCATGCTGCTACGTAATGGAAGTGTGATGTGGTCATTTTTTCTAGTAGTTATCAGTCATGATATTATCCCTTCTTGTTTAGCGGTACAGTCAGCAGCAAAGAACCAGGGTCTAGTTTATCTGCTTTGTGCTGGCATTAGTTAGAACTTTGGTTTTAAGTATGAGAAATTAGGTTTTACTAGTGTGGGGTGAGTATTTAAACTTGACATATGTTAAACTCATATATGCAAAAATGTAACATTCTTTTTTATCTACAACTAATATTCATATTTTTCTCAAGCTTAGATTCTATTTAATGGTGATAGGAGGAGCTAGAATGGATGAGATTTTAAGTATGTCATTTAAAAGTAACTTACCTCTTTCATTTTTAATTTGTCCCTTTGGTGTTATCTCTGCTTTTTTCCCCCTTTCTTCTAGCCAAGATAGTACCTAGACATAGCATGAGGCATAAGAAAATCTCAAATTTGAGTAGTGGCCTTCTCTAAAATGTCTCTTGTCCCCATTGGTCATCGTTTATCCTATTGTCATCTTCTTCTGACATTGGTGGCTGATGGAAGCCATGTTTATGTTCTATTTTGTTTTTTTTCTGCACACTTAGTGCCTAGATGTCACATTCCTTCTCCAAACAGAAGGCTCTGCTGCTCTGATGTGACCCCATCTAACCCAATACTGCTATTGCTGCTCTGCTGAATCTCGACCACAATGTTCATTTGACCCTTCCCTTAAGAACCCCTCCCAAGTGAATCAATGATTTCTCAGTTCCCCACTGGGGACACACAGTGACTTTGAGACATTTCCTTCATTAGGTGCATAATGTGTAGAATCAAGGGTGAGAGTAGGATAGGTGTAGTCTGTGGCCGTTTAGCCATTGCAACTCACCTGCACGTGTCCAAAGCTAGTGTGGGATATTCAGCCAAGTGACCTCCTCATGAGGACTAAAGGTTGTGGGGCCCCAGGTTCCTTTTCTTTCATCACCCCCCCCACCACCACCCCCACACACACCTACACTTCTGCAGGTTTTCTGTCATTATCCACTCTTCATCTTGAGGCTTACCCTAAGGTGAGCCAGAATGGGTGTGTGTGGGAGGGGAGAACTACATACATTGGCATCTAATCTTTTGCTCTTTTCTCTCTCACACTTGTCCTATCTACTCTACAGGCTCAGAAGTTTTCTTTATGTACTATCTCATGGATTCTTTCATTCTACCCATGTTCTACATAGGAAAAGTTTCAAATCTCCAAAATTTGTTTTTAATATGTAGGAAGAATTAGAATTTTCAAATTCTTTTGTCTTTTATTTAAGCCTAGATTTCAGAACTACTGCTTTTTTGGACACCAGAGTCCTAATTTACCACAAACACTGGACCTCTTTGTTCCAGATTATAGCAGACTTTCTCCTGAATCATGGAAATGTTTTGATTTAATGGATGGGAAGTCAAGGAAGATATAATTTAAAGTAAATACAAAATACAAGATTTGATCTTTTAAAAATATTACATCCATTTTCTAGCTCACAAATAGTGGAAAATGAAATTTAAGGATTCTGGACTATCTCATAAACCAAAGGAGAAACTGCATCAGAGCCTAGAATTGCCTGGTGCCAGAGCTCAACAAACTGTGTGGAACTTCTTTCATATTTTCTATGTTGCTCATCACGTTTCTTTATGGCTTTTATCTTCTCATCTCTTTTATCAGTTTTTATCTTTATGGACCAACTTTCTCTACATGTTACTTTACAAAATGGAAAATATGAGAGCCCTGTTAAGCTCTCCAGTTTTTACTTTTCCTCTTCAAAAATCCAGCTTTAACTGGAACTGGAATACCATTGCCCTTTTCCAATTTACTAAATAAGAAATTTAATTGATTTAGTTTGGATCCTGAGACTGCAGTTCATTCAACTTTTGACCAGGGGAACAAAATGTTATAGCATAAGCATTCTTCATATGCATCAGGGTTGGGAGTGAGATTTTTTTTTTCCATTACTCTTTTTCTTTTTAAGGGAAAGACTGTAAGGTAAAAATCCATAAATGTTACTGTAATATTTTCCTAGCATTTCTATTGACATTATTTCTATTTACTTATGAAACAAATATGATGCTTCCTTGTGCAGTTCCTCTAAAATATACAATGAAGTGGGTTTTTGTTTTGTTTTGTTTTTCTGTAAAATTACCTTTTAAATTTGAGGACTAAAACCCTTTTATACTCATTCTACTTCTGTAATTTCTCAAGACAATGTTTCAAGACATTTTAACAAATCGTTTATGATTAAAACAAAAGCAAAGAAATAAAACCACGTGGTACTAATAATCTTTTCCAGGTTAACAGTCAGAGTTTTCAGGATTTGTTTTATTCCTCTGGGTTATCCAGTACTTTGTTTTGTTTTTTTTTTTTAATCAGTGACTTATCCAAGATATTCTTATCAGTACACACTATTTTAGCTAATCAGTTCACTTTGCATCAGTCTGGTGTCATTTTGAGGCATTGTAATTTAAACTATATCTTGACTACTAAATTATTTATTTAAAAAATATATTTTCCACTTTAACGACGTAGTGACTGATATTTGTTTCTAATATCAAACCATCCTTGCATTTCAGTTATAAACTTTTTATGGGCTGTGTTTATTTTTTAAGTACTGGGAGATTCATAGTCTCAATTAGAATCTAATTTTATTTTGGATTGTGCATTTAAAATGATCTTGAGATTTTCTTTGTTAATATTATCTGTCTTTGGCAGATGTTGATATCAATGTTCTGCTGAATTTATGAAAAAAATATTAGGAACATTATATTTCTTAATTCTCTGAAGTAACTTAAATAGAATTTAGATAGAAAATTTAAACAGAATTAGTAATACTGGTTGGTTTTATTTTTGAAGTAATTCGGACTTAAAACTTTCTTCAATTGCATTTTAGGGAGGTTTCTCTTTGTCCCAAATTCTTCTATAATGAAGAAGAATTCCAAAATTCTTCTATAATGATTTTTAGTTGTTGTTAAGGTTTTGATATTTTCTTAATTTTGACAATTTTTTTTCTAGAAAATTACGTACTTCAGTTAGGTTGTCATATTTATTTACAGAGAGTTAAACAAAACATTATTATTTTAAAGTTCCTGCTATATTTTTATTTTTAAATTTGATAAAAGTCAGAAAAAAACTAGGGAAGTAATACCTATTAATGTAAAGGAAATACAGGCATAACTTGGAGATATTGTGGGTTCAGTTCCAGACTACCAGAATAAAGCAAATATCTCAATAAACGAGTCACACATTTTTTTTTTTTTGGTTTCCCAGTGCATATAAAAGTTATGTTTACACTATACTATAGTTTACTGTGTGCAAAACTCAATGTATATACCTCAATTTTAAAAAAATATCTTCTTGCCAAAAAATGTTAATCATCATCTGAACCTTTAGTGAGTCTTAATCTTTTTGCTGGTGGAAGGTCTTGCCTCAATGTTGCTGGCTGCTGACTGATCAGGATGATGGGTGCTGAAGGTTAGGGTGACTGTGACAATTTATTTTAAGACTGTGTCAAAATAAGACAACAAAGATGTTTGCCACATTGGTTGACTTGTCTTTCATGAACAATTTCTCTGTAGCATGCAATGCTCTTTGATAGCATGTTACCCACAGTAAAATTCTTTCAAAATTGGAATCAGTCTTCTCAGGCCCTATTGCTGCTTTATCAACACAGCTTATATAATATTCTGAATCTTTTATTGTCATTTAAACAATCTTTATAGCATCCTCACCAGGTGTAGCTTCCATTTCAAGAAACCATTTTCTTTACTCATCCATAAGAAGCAAGTCCTCATCCATTAAAGTTTTATCATGAGACTGCAGCAATTCATTCATATCTTCAGGCTCCACTACTGATTCTAGTTCTTTTGTTATTTTCACCACATCTGCAGTTACTTTCTCCACTGAAATCTTGAACATTTCAAAGTCATCCATGAGGGTTGGAATCAACTTCTTCCAAACTCCTGTTAATGTTGATATTTTGACCTCTTCCCATGTATCATGAATGTTTTTAATGGCTTCTGGAATGGTGAACCCTTTACAGAAGGTTTTCAATTTACTTTGCTCAGATTCATCAGAAGAATCACAGTCTATAGCAACTATAACCTTACAAAATGGTTTTCTTAAATAGTAAAATTTGAAAGTCCAAATTACTCCTTGATCCCTGTACAACTTTGTTGTGCATCCCAAACAGAGCTCTTGAGTGACCAGGTGCATGATCAATGAACAGTAATATTTCAAAAATAATCTTTTCTCTTGAGCCATAGGTCTCAACAGTGGGTTTAAAATATTCAGTAAACCATGTTGTAAACAGATGTGCTGCTATCCAGGCTTTGTTGTTCCACTTATATACCACAGGTATAGTAGATTTAGCATACTTCTTAAGGACTGTAGGATTTTCAGAATGGTAAATAAGCATTGGCTTTAACTTAAAGTCACTAGCTTTATTAACCCCTAACAAGACAGTCAGCCTGTCCGTTGAAGCTTTGAAGCCAGATATTGACTTCTCCTCTCTAGCTATGAAAGTTCAAGATGACATCTTGTTCCAATATAATGCTGTTTTGTCTACATTGAAAATATGTTGTTTAGTGTAGCCACTTTCATTACTTACCTTAGCTAGATTTTCTGGATAACTTTCTGCAGCTTTTACATTAGCACTTGCTGCTCCATCTTGCACTTTTATATTATGACGATGTCTGCTTTTCTGAAACCAAAGGAACAAACATTTGCTAGCTTTAAACTTTTCTTCTGCA